>NC_134693.1:25587214-25677214 GCF_050947455.1 Rhinoderma darwinii | reverse complement strand
AGGTCCTGCATCGTGTCGGCACCAGAGGCTACACTTGATTCTGCAGCAGCATCAGCATTTGCAGGTAAGTAGCTACATCGACTTACCTGCAAACGCCGATGCTGCTGCAGAATCATCTGTAGCCTCTGGTGCCGACACGATGCAGGACCTGTGAGTGACGTCACAGTGCTGCACTGCCAGAAGCTGGGCGTTGTGAAGAGAAGTGGATGACACGCCCCGATGTACGCACATAATACACGCCCAGTTGTACTTTTACTTTTCAACACGCCCAGTTGTACTTTTGCAAGCCTCATTTGCATAAATACGAAAATGGTCATAACTTGGCCAAAAATGCTCGTTTTTTAAAAATAAAAACGTTACTGTAATCTACATTGCAGCGCCTATCTGCTGCAATAGCAGATAGGGGTTGCAAAATCTGGTGACAGAGCCTCTTTAAGGTGGTTAAAAAAGGATCTAGGCAATTTTATGGGGACCGCTAAGAGCGTGTATAGAACCTGAAGTAAGATATATGGTTTTAATAATATTTTTCCTCCCGAGACAGGAAACGAATGGAATATGAAAGTGAGAAAGTTGGTCTGCTATTTTTGAAAGCAAGGGTTTATAATTATATAGGTATAAGTCGTGGAAGTTACAAGGAATGCGAATCCCCAAATATTTAATCGTATCTGAGGTCCAAGAAAACGGGATCGAAGATTGCAACGCCGTCATAATTGATCGCGGGGCATTAAAATTAAGGACTTCAGATTTTTCGTAATTTATCTTGAAGTTAGATATTTTCCCAAACTCCTCGAAGATATCCAATAGCTTAGGGAGGGCCTGCGATGGATTTGTGATTAAAACTAAGAGGTCACCTGCGAACGCCGCAACAGAATGCATGTGGGAGCCAACCTGTAGTCCCTAAATTTAAGGAATCTGTGAAATTTTCCAGATTAGAGAGTCTCCATTACCAAAATGAAGAGTGAAGGAGAAAGCGGGCATCCCTGTCTAGTTCCATTATTTATTTAGAAAACTGGCGAGTGTGCGCCATTAATCTTAAGTCTAGCATGCAGGTCTTTATAAAGAGAAAACATTGCTCCAATAAAGATGCTTGGGAAGATCAATCTTTCCAACATGGCCTCCATAAAATGCCAGGAGACCCGATCAAAGGCCTTCTCAGCATCTGTGCTGTGAAGGACCAACGGTATATGACACTTTTTGGCAAAGGCAATTGCATTAATTATTCTGATAGTATTGAACCCACCATCTACCATCTTGCCCTGGAACAAACCCCGTCTGTTCCGGTGATATAAGTTTAGGGAGGAGTCCCTGCAAGCGTTGAGCAAGAAGTTTTGCCCACCATTTAGTATCTGCATTTAGAAGGGAGCTAGGTCTAGAATTGGCACATTTTGTCGGGTCCTTACCCTCTTTAGGTATTAGAGTAATGAATGCTTCCAGTATTTGTCTAGGGAGGCTCTGTCCTAGTAGGAGGGAATTACAGAGGGAGAGAAAATGTGGAGCCAGAATATCAGAAAACTTTTTAGAATATATAAAAAAAATCGGTAACCCATCAGGTCCAGGGGTCTTGCCAATTGGAATAGATGAAAGTACTTTAGTTAATTCTTCTAGTGTGAAAGGCCCAAGCAAAGCTTCTCTATCCATCTCAGACAATCTGGGAAGTTGTACGGATTCCAAAAAGGCTGAAACTAGGTCGCTTTTATCCGATATGCTCAACCCAGGCTGGGAATCACCGAAGTTGTACAGTTCAGTAGAGAACCGGTGGAACTCTGAGGCGATGTCAGAGGTGTCTGAGACCACCTTGCCATGATCTAGATTTAGGCTTGAAATATGCGTTCTTTTTTTTGTTTCTTAACACTTGCTGACCACCCTAGACCCTTTATCCCCATGTGCATAATACTTATATTTGCACCTCTGTAAGGCTTTTGCTGCTTTTATATTTAATAGGTCTTTCAATTCGTTCCGCAGGCGGAGGTCAGGTTGCATGTCCTCTAACCCAGATCTCTTACTTACACATTCTATTGACGAGATTCAGGTTAGTAGTGAGGTTATATTTTGCGATCTAGCCTTCTTGAGCATCGCTCCCAGTGAAAATAGTCCCCCCCCTATATACGATTTATGTGCCTCCCACACAATAGGTACCGAGATCTCACCAGTACAATTGAATGTAAAGTATTCTTTCAGACGTTCCTGCAAGAGGTCGACATTCCCATGTTCCCCCAGTAACGTCTCGTTTAGAAACCAAGACCCATTCCTAAGAGGCAGGGATTCAATGGAAAAAGTCATAGAAATCGGGGCATGGTCCGAGACCGTCATGATGCCAATATCCGCTGCCTGAACCTCAAGTAAGTATCTATCTGTAATATAGAAGCGGTCTATTCTGTGATAGGTGTTATGTACTGGGGAATAGAAAGAGTAGTCCCTAACATTGGGGAGCAAAATCCGCCACGGGTCAGTGAGATTATAGGTCGATAACATTTTCCCAATACTCCTCCTGGCTCTCTGTGACAATGAGGGAGAACGGGCTGTCGTATCTAGAATGGGGTCAAGGACACAATTCATGTCTCCCCCTATGACGACCATGCGGCATGTTTGATTTTAACAGACCCGATCCTTTGTTCTGTGGGAGATAAGCTGCTGCCAGATGTGCCTGTCAGCAGCTTATTTCTGAAGCATGCATGTTTATATCGGTCAGGATAAAAAGTGGTAGGTTGAACGAGTGTTAGGCCAATAGCTATTTCATTTGTATGCCCAGCTATAGATGTAAACATTTTCTCCCATTTCAATTACCATTTTGATTTTTATTTATTTTTTCCAAACTAAATATAGCCATTTCCTGGGATTTGAAATGGTATAATCAGAAATAGTGAGTTCCTATTATCATGCATGTATTCTTCCCGGTTGATAATAAATGGAAACAATAATAATATTAAAAGTAGTTATCAGTGGGGCGTGGTTTAGCGGCATATGTGAGCGGACGCAGGAACCGGAGCTCCCGCTGCCGATATCCTGGTACATATCCTGTGGCTGAACTCTCCTAACGGAGACATACCTGTGCAGAGAGGGGAGAAGGAGGAGAATCTGTGGACACGACTCTGGGGCTGTTGGAGGCTGTAATGACCCGTTCCAGAAAGTCTAAGGCGGCAGAGGACGGTGAGCTGCGCTTACAAGATGGCGCCGACACGTGCATGATGGCAGAGAGCAGGGATTTGAGAGGGGCGGCGGCATCCCAGCTGGAGCGCTTTGCCAGAAAGATACCCATGAAGGCAGCTGCTGATGGAGAGATGTCAGACGGAGGGAAAGAGCAGACAGGCCGCTCAGGGTCTAGGTATGAACCGCTGAGGGCACAGATGGAGTCAGAGGAGGAGGAGAATGGAGAAGATGCTGCAGGCAGCTCAGGAGGAGGGGTGGATCGAGGCTCACATAGCTTGAATAAGCCTGGACCCACGCTGGCGGATGTTTTTTCGGCGGTAAGCCTGTGTAATGCCACGCTAGCTAAACTTACCTGCCAGGTGGGCGGAATTAAGGAGGATATCTCCATTATACGTCACGATCTACAGAAAGTTTCGGAACGAACAACAGCGGTGGAAGGAAGGTCAGCGAATTGGAAGACAGAATGCTGCCCATGAGGAGGGATGTAAATGCGGTAGCTGTGGATGTTAATTACCTGTTATCTAAAGCTGATGATCTGGAGAATCGCCTACGTCGAAATAATGTGAGGATGGTGGGAATTCCTGAAAAAGTGTAAGGGTCCAACCCGGATTCCTATTTTGAAAAATGGCTACTGGAGGTGTTTGGTAAGGAGTCGCTGACCCCACTGTTTGCGGTGGAAAGAGCCCATAGAGTACCAACTCGCCCTGGCCCACCTGGACGGCCGTCAAGACCTGTGTTGGTAAAGTTGCTTCATTATAAAGACAGAGATTTAATTCTTCGGCAAGCCTGGGAAAAGCAAGATATACGGGTGAATGGTGTGAAAGTGTCATTTTACCCAGATTTTTCTGCAGAGGTTCAGAAAAGAAGGATGCAATTTCTGGATATTAAAAGACGACTGAGGAATCTGCGTGTTCAATATTCAATGCTGTACCCGGCGAAGCTTCGGGTTGCGGCGCTGGGATCCGTACAATTTTTTGAGAACTCAAAAGATGCGCTGAGATGGCTGGATAGCCACGAAGATCGCCTTCGTCAGGATCGAGGGGAAGATGCGGTGTGATCATCAGGTGGATGGCTGAAGGGGGGACTCTGCTTTTTATGAAAAAGGAGAAGGATGAGCTGCGCAGGGGAATAAGGCACTGTTTTCTGCATTTATTTGTTGTTCTTATGTGGGTCTGCAGTTTATATGTCTATAATGGTGAGAGGGGGAGACAGAGCTGTCAGTTTAATTGAAATATCAGTTATTTGAGTCACAGAAATGCTATATGTCTATTGTGGTAAGTTGGCGGGAGGTTTGTGGTTCTTAGGTTTATATTGCGGGAAGAGATGTATTTCTGCAATGTGAATGGGAAGCTGAATAGTCACATTGGTGGAGGTTTCTTCGCCAGCCCGGGCCCTCTTTGGAGGGTAAGTTTATGTAAAGTTGGGTGGGTTAGGGAGGTGGGAAAATGTTTTGGAGGGAAAGGGAGTTTGAAATGCAGTATGCTCTGATTGGCGCTGGATTCAACGGTAATTGCCACTGTCAGATAAAAGAAATGGCTAGATGGGGGGTAGGGTAAATCTTTTGTCATGGAATGTGAGAGGTATGGGGGAGGCAACAAAACAGCGAGCTATATTCGATTTCCTGAAAGGACAGTCTGCTGGTGTGATGGGACTACAGGAAACGCAGAGGGTAGATATGTAGGGGTACATTGTAAACTGTTTAACTGGGAATGTATAATCGTAGTACTGTATGTACCTCCCCCATACTCTGTGGTTCCAATAAGAGAAGTGTTGGAGAGGTTGGCTAGTTGGCCTATGGTTCCGACTATACTAAATGGGGGATTTCAACAACGTAATGGATAAAAGGTGCGATAAATTTCCAAAAGGGGGGGGGGGTAGGAGAGGCTGCTCTGACGCGGTTTGGGAAATACATGACGGAGGTTGGGTATACAGATATTTGGCGTGCAAAGGTTCGAACCAGCCCACAGATGGGGGGGCTAAGACTGCACTGGAGGCTAAATCCGTTCTGGATACACCTAGTGGGGGAGGAGATAATAAATACGAGCCTGCAGGAGTACTTTGAGTTTAATAAAGGTACGGTTCCTATGGATATCCTATGGGACGCTATGAAAGCAAATATAAGGGGGGTGTATATTCGGGAGATCACGATCATAAAGAATAAATCAAGACAGGTGGGAGAACATCTGAGGGGAAGGGTGACGTTAACCGAGGAGAACCATATCGCTAATAATACAGTAGAAACTTTGGCCCAGTGGAAGGTCGCCCAAAAACTACTAAAGGAACATCAGCTGGAACAAGCAGCTAATAAAAGGTTGTTTTTGCAACAAAAATACTATGAGGAGGGAGAAATGACGGGTAGATTGTTGGCAAATATGGCTAGGCCTCAGCGGGAGGGTGCGTTCATCCACCAATTGCAGTATAAAGACGGGACACTGGTGGGAGAAACAGGGGATATACTGGGAGTGTTGAGGTCCTTTTATACTGAGCTGTATCGCACGAGGGTAGATTATCCAGAAGATCTTCTGACAGACTATTTGGCGGAAATGACGTGGGTTACTCTGGGGGAGGAGGAGAGAGAGTGGCTTGAGGAGCCAATTACTTTGGAGGAACTGCAGGAAGCGGTGAGTTCTATGGCAAATGAAAAGGCTCCAGGGATGGACGGCATAACTACTGAGCTGTACAAAACATATGGGGGGGGAGCTTCTGCCAGAGTTGTTGGAGGTGTTCCAAGATAGTTTTACCAGGGGGCGACTACCGCAGACTATGTATGAAGCAGCAATAGTGGTCATTCCCAAGGAGGGGAAAGATCGAACACAGCCAGATTCTTATAGACCAATATCCCTGCTGTCCGCTAATGTTAAAATGTTGGCCAAGGCTCTGGCTAACAGGGTGACAAGAGTGGTAACTAAAGTAGTGGGCCCGGATCAGTCGGGATTCATGCCATCAAGATCTACAGCGGTTAATATACGAAGATTATTCTTGAATTTGCAGACAGATGCTGCAGATGCGCAGTGTAGAGCAGTGCTGTCCTTAGACGCGGCTAAGGCATTTGACAGCGTGGAGTGGGGGTATTTGTGGGCTGTTTTGGAGCGGTTTGGTTTTGGGAGAAATTTTATAACATGGGTAAAATTGTTGTATAAGGAACCGGTGGCTAGAATCAGAGCCAATGGAAGGATGTCAGACTCTTTTAGATTAGGGAGGGGGACGCGTCAGGGATGTCCACTTTCCCCGTTACTATTCGCTCTAGCAATCGAACCTCTGGCAAACATAGTAAGGCAACATCCGGGTATAGAAGGGTTTCGATGTGGGGATCTGGAGGAACGCATAGCACTATATGCGGATGATATTTTGCTATTCCTGGGAGAGATAGATCGATCACTGCCTGTGATAATGACCGTATTGGAACGGTTTGGTAAATTTTCAGGGTTGCAAATTAATTGGAGCAAGTCGGCATTATTGCCACTCAAGTCATTAGAGGTGCCACTGCAGGGGGGGGGGGAATTGATATACCTTGTGTTAAGGAATTTAAATATCTGGGGATTACGGTCTCGGCAAGGGTGCAGGATTTTGTCGCACTGAATGTAAAACCATTATTGGACAAACTAAAAGACAAGACTAGAATATGGCTTGGGCTACCACTTTCAGCGCTAGGAAGAGCAAACCTGATTAAAATGATTCTGATGCCTCAGGTTCTTTATGTTGTACATAATGCCCCAGTGTGGTTGCCTAAGTACTGGTTCAGGAGAATACATAATTTGTTTAGGGACTTGATGTGGAAAAGGGGGATCCCCAGGATTAAATTGGAAAAATTACAATTACCAATAGACCAGGGAGGATTGGCTATTCCAAATGCGTGGATATATTATCTAGCAGCCCAAGTGCAACACTTTAAAGGTTGGAAGAATAGGGAAGAGTGGGACTCTAGTGGGAAACTGGTGTATTATTTGAGTCAGTGCAAGGATATACTAGAGGCCATGGAGTCTCATAAGTTGCGGAGGGAGGCGAAAGGGAAACCAACTTTGCTATTGATACATAGGATCTGGTGGGAATGCAAGAAAATATTGGGCGTTACAGGGTGCTCCAACTATATGCCTCTATGGGACAATCCATACCTATGGGAATTTAGTATCTTGGCCGGCTTTCAGGACTGGGAACAAGCAGGGGTCAGATATGTATACCAGTTATATGAGGGAGGAAGTCTCAAATTGTTCTCACAATTGCAGGAGGAGTTTGGACTCCCACATCGGATGTTCTATCAATACCTCCAGTTGCGTCACGCAGCACAGGCCCAGGGTAGGTCGGTGGACTTGAGCTGCTCCACTATGGGAGCGATGGAACAGGTATTGGGGGCAAAGGACACTAAAGGGATTATCTCTGTGATATATAGTACATTACTTTCCAAATTCCTTGGAGATCCGATGGGGGAGATCAGACGCAAATGGAAAGAAGATGTGGGGACTATAACAGATGAAGAGTGGGAGGAGATACTTGAATCGTCCAAAATGCTGTCCATTAATGTAGCACACAGGCGGTCACAACTTTTTCTCCTGCATAGGGTGTATAGAACACCTAAGGTGTTATGGCAAATGCGTCTCAGACCAACGAAGGAGTGTCCCAGGTGTTCGTTTGATGGGGCAGACATAAAGCATATGTTCTGGGACTGTCCGATGCTGAATGACTACTGGAAGGAGGTTGGTGGCATGGTAGCGAGAGTATATGGGAGAGATTTCCCGTTGGAACCTAAGATCTTTATGTTGGGTTGTATGGGGGAGGAGGGAGGAGATGGGGCTGAATTACTGGCTATTAAAAAAGTTTTGTACCACGCTAGGAAGCTAATAGCAAAATATTGGCTGAACGCGGATCCCCCGGAGGTGTCTGAACTGGTAGGATATGTTAATCACACGGTGTCGTTAGAAAATCGGATATATCTGAAACGAGGAGCAACACACAAACATGATAAACAATGGGGAAAGTGGATACATAACTATGGCACGGCAGGGAGGTAGGAGGCAGATTGAGGGGACATGATCAGGAGATCGCTTATGAATATATCAGTATGATGCGGGAGAGAAAATGTACGAGCCAGGGAAAGAGGGAGATACTGCGGGGGGGGGGGGGGGGGGGGGTAAGTTATGTTAAATGTAACTGAATATTCTGTACAAAACTGAAAATGTATTGATTGTTGGAATTGACTAGATCTACATGAGATTTATAATGTATGTTGTACTATCAATAAAAACTGGTTTGATTTAAAAAAAAAAAAAAAAAAAGTAGTTATCAGTAACGACAGGGAAAATGTTGAAACACGAGGTCATAATAACTATAATTGGTGCGATACTTACCGTCCAGTCCGGCCAACAATAAAACACTATAACACGCATTGTCTGAAGATTAGATTTTAATTGCAAATCATAAATGCAGATCTAATAAAATAATTTGCTCTAACATTTTATTAAGAAATAAATAAATACAAAGGCAAGACCAGTTTTAGGGAGGGGGAAAAAAAAAAGTGCTAAATGTAGAGGAATTGTGGGATGGGGAGAGTAGTTTTATACAACGTAGAGTATGGGGGGGGCGGACAGATAGATGCTGAAAGTATAATTTTTCAGAATAACATGTTCATGGATATTAAAATGCCAGATTCATCGTATATATACACAAGAGGAGATTGAAATCACATGTGGATATAGAATAGTAATCAGGTCCTGTAATCATTAGAAGAATCGACGTCTGGGTTTCTTCTTTACAATGCATTTTACATGGTTGCCCAAACCAGTTCTTTACATTAAAGTGCACTTGTTGCCTACCTACAGTGGAGGCAGCCATTTCTTGGGCTCTACTAATAATCTATCCATCAGTTCACTAGGAAATGTTGACATCAGACATGAATGAGGTGATCTTTTTACAGCTCATAGAATAGCTGCCTTCACTGCCAGCAGGTCACTCGTACATTTAAAAAAGGAGGACAGGGAAAAAACGGGACTTTGTTATCTGAAAGCGGTGAACATGAACGCAATGCTGGCGGGTCACCATGCCCTGCTTGAATTGTCACTCTGTAGAAGTCCAGTTTCCCTGAGTAAGGAACCGCTGCAGTACAAGGGGGTCTCAGCACCACAGGGAAGATCTTTATCTAGAAATGTCATAATACCTTCCTTTCTGGGCTTCAGATGATACTTTTATTTAGAGAAGAGGTTCTGCTACAATTGTTCTGTAAGCCACTTATTGCCTGAGGGAAGGCTGTCTTTTCAGTAATGGTTCATCGTAGACCCAGCACTCTCCGTCCTCGTGGAACAGCTAAGAAGAGAAGACAACGTTCATTATTCATAGGGCTGTTCTACTGAATGCTGCCGAGATCAGTTGCTTGTGTAGACTGCAGTGTAATACTCCTTACAAGCGATGATACCATAGTCAATACCAGGCACTTGGTTGATACCAGTTTATATTGACTCAAAAAAAATAAAAATCGACTGTGTCTCTGTCGGTCAGCATGTTAATGACAACTTGTAACCTTCTGTCTATGGACATGCGGATCATATGCCTCTTTCATGCAGCTCCTCACTAAAGCTCGCAATACAAAATTAGACTGAAGGAAGTTTAACCCAACAATTTCAGTCAACGATCTAATATTTATTCAACAATCCAGAGAAGAATAAAAAGCAAAACCGCGGCAACTCACCATCCTGCGTTAAAATCCTTTTATTTCAGCTCATAAAACATCCACGGACAGGGGGTGAGGGAAGATGGGATGTTCCCATGTTTCGTGTAACACTTCCTCTGGCCGATCTGTCAATGGAGGTTTTATGAGCTGAAATAAAAGGATTTTAACGCAGGATGGTGAGTTACCGCCGTTTGCTTTTTATTCTTCTCTGGATTGTTGGATATTTATTTTTTTGCTTTGTAGACCTAATATTTATGGGTTGTGGTCAACATGCCCAAACCTTCTTCCCCTGGAAGATAACTAGATGTGTCTGACATCAATTTATTCCCCTGTGCTTTTAAATGTAGCCATGCATGCTTTGACGAACGTGTGTTTATGGGGGGGGGGGGGGTCAGAGACATTAATGTCTGTGTTTATCTGACAGCTATGTAAGACGAATGGCTAGCTTAACTCCCAAACCCAAGAAAAGGGTCTAGGATTCAATGAGAGAGTAATAATTTACAGTCTTGTCATGTAATTCCATACACCTGCCCTGATAGAGAAGATCAGTCACGGATTGTTTCTGCGGACGGGATTTTTCAGTGAGGTCCTCAGACTGCAGAGATTAGCACTGGAAGAGACAGCGTGGCTGCCGACTGCCGAATAGAAGTTCAAGTTGGGTCTCATGAATGCGACCATGTACATTTTTGGGCTGTAATAAACAGTGGAACCGTGCAAATTGCCATTTGAGGCTTTAGTCAAAAGAGTTCTCTGCTTTTGACAATCCATTCTCATAAGAAGAGTCCCTTGACAATAAGCTGATCACAAAACGTCCCCCTGCTGGGACCCCCAGCGATCAGCTGTAATCTGGGGAGAAACATGGCAGTAAGTGTTTAATTTTCCCACAGTGCCACCACAGGGGAAACTAAGCATTACGCATTGCCAATTCAGAACAAGGGGTTGTCTGTGTAATACAGGACAGGTCCTCCAGAACGAGAGATGCTCTTTATAACCGCTCTCCACTCTGGCCAAGAGATGACGATCTTGAATAGAGGACCCCCCTACATTAACTCAGAACTCCCTAATAGGGTATATGAAAATGGGTTTTCTAAATTGGACAACACCTATAATAAATTTAATCAAAGTAGCGCCAAAAGCTAAATTCTGCTTCAACCATTAGAATATAATTAGTGGACGGAAGGAGTTCACGTGCACTTACCCTAGTTTCCCACTGTACTTCCTTCTCTTTGCGCTCCCTTGCTTCCGACCGCTGTTTCTCTTCTAGGCGGTGCTTTGCCTCCGTGGCTGCATCAATGTCTCGGATTTTCAAGTTATATGTTACATCTTTCCATAAACTGACAAAAGGTTAAATATACATTAAAATGAGATGAAAAATCTATTCCTTTCAAGAGATGTCAGAACTGTATGCATACACTCATTCTTCATGAAAAGTCTTGTGCATCAGTCAGGGGAGAGGACAACCATCTACGTACAGACATATCCAAATGTAAGTGGGAGGTTATTCAACAACGCAAAAGTATAATGTTCATCTCATCCGGACCTCCGAGCACGTCTAATCCCACCGTTTAGAAAAAACAGATGATTGGTACCAGCATGTATAAAACATCAGTTTATTTCATACACTTAAAATGAGTAAGAAACCAAACCCAAAAAAAAGAAAGAAGAGCATGTAAAAATGAAATAAGATGGCTGAAAAAGGTTTTATACATTGTGGTGTCGGTGATCTGTTTTTTTACTTAACAGGGTTATTAAACAGATTTGTGTTAGACCTGCAAATGCTATCCTTTTTTCGGTCAGCGGCTCTACTCTGTGAAATATTTATATCATGTGCATCGGAAGAAAGAAATAAAACTAATGGAGAATAGTAACCCAATCAAGCAGTTTTAGGAAACAAAAAATAAAGAACGTGTACCTTCTAGATTCATATTCTATCTGATCTTCTAACTTCCGAACCCTTTTCTTAACTATAGGCATTTTCTTGGTATCTATAAAAACTACATTCTCCTGTGCAAAAGAAGAGGAAAAATGTTTTAAGACAAAGTCATGACGTAAAAGGACACACATGATCTTTAGCTGAAAAACTTAAAAAGGGTTGCAGGAGATGGCAGCTTTCTATCAAAAACATATCCACTCTTGTGCATGGGTTGTGCCAGGTAATGCAGCTCTGCCTCATTGAAGTGAATAGGAACTAGATGCAATACCAGACACAGCCCATGGAGAAGATTGGCGCTGTTTCTGGTAGAAAGCGACCATGTGTTTTTCTAATCTTCTACAATACCAGTCACCATATAATCCCTATAGTCATTTCAAGTAAGGCCTCACGCACATGGCCGTAGCAGTCATCAGTGGGCCGTACGCAATTCACAGACCGGGCACACATTAACTTCAAGTAGCCCGGATCGCAAATCCGGTCAGTATAATGACTTGTCCTTTTTTTGCGGTCCGGGCTCGCGGCCAACGCACAGACTGCGAAAACCACGGTCACATGCATGGTCCCATAGAAACGAATGGATCTGCAATTCATCCGCATTTTTTAGAACGCATAAACACATTAGTGTGGATGAGGCTTAAGTGCTTGCTGCAGAATTAGTTGTAATAAGAGAGGCGTTGCAAATTTTGTGTTAGGAAATTTGCCAATTGGCAATTACTAAATGTACCCCCCCCCCCCCCCATTTAAAACACGGGAGGCTAAAACACAGATCCATATTTTAGCCACCATTATCTAAAATAGTAAAAATAGGGGGAAAAGCTCCAATCTATGAGAACCCTCAAACTAGCTGAGCTCTACTTGTGATATATTGGACGCCACTCTAACCCAAAGGCAGAATCTACATCGTTAAAATTGCATCATTTGGAAAGACAGTAGCTAATATTCTATATAGAGTGAGTTATATGAAAACTTATGACCGTAAAATATAACCACTATTGAAAATTTCTTTGAAAATCCATTTCATTACCCCATTTGCATTTTTTGTATACATGACGCCATTCCACTCTCCTTCCACCGAACAGAATGATTTCTTGTCATTGGGAGGACTGCAGAAAATAAAATGCGAGAAACAGACATGTTACGCCTTATTTATGGATACTGGCTAAGTGGACGTATAGATTTATAGATTATATTTTCTGTGCTTATAGAGCAGTAGAGGACGCCATTTACATTATCAGCACAACAGACAGAACTCCGGTAGTACTTTGACCATAACTCTCAGATGCCCAAATCTCTTCACCTCACACATGGATTACAAATCTGTGTTGCTTTAGGCCACTTTCCATCAAAATGCATGCTCAAATTTGTCAGAAGCCAGTAAAGAGGGCCTGGAGCTCTCCTGATAGGTCTAAATAAATACTTGAATTTCTGCATAAAAGAACAATGCTGGAGCGTCTTTTCTTAGAACTCTGTATTGTGCCGTTCCTCTTTAAGGTCTCCTGGAAACATGTGAATAAATGTACAACTGGGTATTAGCAGTCCCCTTGTCAATTAGAGGAGTCCCTACATAGACTGATCCTGTCCAGTCAGTGCTGACAGCTCCAGACTGTGAAGTTACACACCCAATTGACAAGAGGAATGATAATGTCCAGTTATCAATTTATTCATACATTTCCAGGAGGGATAGCAGATGAACGCAGTGCATAGATCTAAGAAAAGGTTCTGCAGAATTGTTATTTCTTGAGGAACACACGTATTTACTGAAACAGACATGTCAGGAGAACTAAGGCCCCCTAACAAAAAAAAGGTAGACTGTAAGCAGTTATGGGCAGGGAACACTTTGTTTCATCAGTCGTTCATTTGTCTCGATTATTTGCCATTTAACCAATTGTAAAGTGCGGTGGAATATGTAGGTGCTATTTAATGCCTGGGCCACAAGGTGTAACTCATCGATTTTAATTATCGAGTGACAGCTGCAGTAAACCGTATTGCATGCAACTATGCATTTCTATAGACTGCAGTCTGATCGTTTAAGCAAATTATTACCTATACTTATTAAAACCAGACAAACACTTTTTTTCAATCAGTTTTTATTTTTTTGATTGTACATTATTTTAAATTCTATTTTCTGTACATGATTATAGCGCATTTATCTTGGCTGAGCTGCTGATAACAGCAGTTAGAGATATGATTTACAGTAGCCGCATGTACCATAAGAAAATATAGTCTGGAGTGAACCCATTGACAATGGTGGATCCTGTGTTATCTATATAGAGGTGTTATCTGTCAGTGTAAAGGGGGGTTTTACACTGGGCAATTATTGGGCAAATGATCACTCATAGAACACTTGTTGTCGATAATTGCCCTGTGTAAACAGGGCAGTGATGAGCAGATGAATGACCAAATGCTCTTTCATCTACTGACCGCAAAGTTTTATAAAAAAAAGTAAAAAGCACATCTCATGTGTAAACAGGGGGATGTGCTGCCGACATGATAATATATGAGGACGAGCGATCAAAGTAACAGCCGCTCATCCCCATACATAGCTCCGTGTGACAGGAGCAGATGAGCTCGCTGAACCAGCCAAAAATCAGCTGGTGTAATAGGGCCTTAATTCTACCTGTGATGATAATGAGATGACTGCTGAGAAGCGATCTCTGCAGAACAGGAAGGGTCAGTCTATTGTGCGGCTCAGTGGTCAGAGTGAAAAAACGGTAAGATTTCAGGATTATTATTATTTTTTTTTTTAATATAGTGACATGGAAAATGAACAAAAAACCATCACCAATTCTTAAAAAAATATTAATCAAACAATAGGGAATTTTCTTATAACACATTCCCTTTAAAATCAAAACCTGTTGCGCTACAAAGTCTCTGCGTAGTCCAGGCCTAAAGATTATTATTACATTGATTTTCAGTGAGGAACCCATGAAAGCAACTTGCTTCATCTTTGTTACAGAATATGGTAGTACTTTGGCTCTGTGTGCACTGATGCCCAAACTGCCCTGTACAGTACACATAAAACAAGAATCAGAATAAGGCCTCATTCACACGGCAGGGTTTCCCGGCCGGGTGCCGGGCGTTAATAAATCGGCCGGCACCCGGCTGCATTAGGAATGATAGACCCCTAATGGGGCTATTCACACGACCGATTTTTTGACGGCCGGGAAATCCGGCCGTCAAAAAATAGGACATGCTCTATCTTTGCCCGGGCACCCAGCCGCCCGGCTCCCATAGAAGTCTATGGGGCCGGGTATTACACGGCCATCACCGGAATGTGTTCCGAGTGATGGCCGGGTTTTCCGGCTCTTGCGCTCTATCTCCTCCTTCTCACAGCGCAGAGTGCATGTGAGGAGGAGGAGTTGATGCCATTCTGACGAATGGCATCGCTGTACACTGTGTTGCAGGGCCGGGGTGTACAGCAGGTGGAGGGAGCGCTGCGCTGGCTCCCTTCCCTTGCTTGTTAAAAGCACCCTGGCTCGGCGACACCTTCGATGGCGCCGCTAGTAGCAGCAGCTGCTGCTGCTGCGGCTGCTACTACTGCAGCGACGCCACTATAGCAGAGCAGGGAGGTATCTCCCCGCTCTGCTATGTGCTAGCCGCACTTTAGCTCCTTGAAGGAGCGGAATCCCCGTGTTTTCGGGGATTCCGCTCCTGGACAGAGCGCTTGATGTCTCTGTCCATATCTGGGCAGTGACATCAGGGGAAACTCCTGAAGCGGAATCCCCGAACACATGGGGATTCCCCTTCAGGAGCTGCCGCTGATGTCACTGTCCGGATCTGCCCGGCCCGGCACGGATGCATAACTTTATGCAAACCGGCCGGGCAAAATGGCCGATTTTACCGGCCGACACTCGGGCTCGGGAACGACCCGGTCGTGTGAATCCCGCCTAAAGGTATCTTACGGCACCCTACTATGGAGATATTCTAACCTAAGTGTAATATGACATTCCTTATTTATTTGTTGTATTTGCATGAAACCGACAAAAAAAAACAAAAAAAAAAACACCCAACTATATGTATTTGGAGACATACGGTGGTCCTGGAAGGTTATATGGAGCTATAGTACGGTTAAGTGTATGATGCCTGATAACATAGCTCACATTCCCTGATTTACATCTATGTACTTGCATAGGCACATAAAAAAAAAAAAAAAGGAGGTTTTAAACACTCACTAGATTTCTGCTGTGATCCTGTGCTTCTTGCCACCGTAGAAGGGTTTGGTATGGAACATAATGGTGGCACTGTAGCCAGTTTTGGAACAACTAATGTTGCACTCTCCTCCCAGCTCCACCCAAGGCACGGTCAGAATGGACCTGAAGACAGACATTTCTTTATCCACCTTATATACAATGTTTTAAAATATAAAAAGTCAATGTAAATGAGACCAAACTTTGAAGCTGTTAAGAATAGTGAAATAAATTACCCCATCTTGTCCTCTATATTGTTTTGATGCTTAAAGGCGATCTAAAATCCTTGAAGACTTCATTTTCAATTTGTTTTACTAGGGCCTTATGCCCACTTCAGTTTTTTTTCTTCAGGGTGCGATCAGTTTTTTTTTTAACTGATAGCACCCTGACACATTCATTTCAATGGGGCGATGCACACACACTGTTTTAATGGAACAGAGCGGCCGGTTCCATCAAAAAAAAGGGCAGGTCCTACTCCTGTCGTCTTTTGACGGAACAGTCTCGGCCTTTTTATTGATTTGGTCCGTCAAACAACGGACTGCACACTGAAGCAATCCGGGTGCGGTCCGTGTTTCACGGTTCCGTCATTAGCGGCCGTACAACGGCTGACGGAGGTGTGCATGAGGCCTAAAACAGTGTATTTTAGCGTTTAGTGCAACTTTGTAATTTGTTTTTAAAGAAAAATTTTATCTTTTTCAGATACAACTTCTATGTATCCTGGATACATATAAGCCGTATCTAGCACTGAAACCTGAATCCGTCAAGTCAGCAGGACGGACGGCTTTGGTGACAGCGGGTCCAGCGTGTGATTCAGCTCTCACATCTAAGTTTATAACTTCGATATCATCGATAACAGGTGGATCCTAGGTGTCAGACACCTAGGGCCTGCTGTCACCGAAGTTATGAGTCCCGCTGACCTGACTGTTTCAGAGTAAGATACAGCTTCTATATATCCAGGATACATAGAAGTTGTATCTGTAAATGTTAAAAATATATATATATATATATATATTATATATATTATATATATATATATAGGAACAAAAGTTACAAAAGCTGAACGAGAAAAAAAAAAATAAAAAGCTTCAAAAGTTTACATAGCCTTTAACCCCTTAAGGACACGACCAATTTTAGCCTTGAGGACAGAGCAATTTTTTTAAAATTTCCCTCTTTGCATCCAGACGCTCATAACGCTTTTATGTTTTGTACGACGTAGTTGTATGAGACTTTGTTTTTTGCGGGACGAGTTGTACTTTATGTACGTACCATTTTTTGGTACAAATACATTATCGTTTAATTTCTATAAATTTTTAATTAGATTAAAATGCAGAAAAAAAAGCAGTTGCGCAGCAGTTTTAATATTTTTTTTTTTACACCATACACCGATCATCATAAATAATGTTATACATTTGTTGTACAGGTTGTTACGGTCGTGGCGATACCAAATATGTCTATATTATTTCATGTTTTGGGACTTATATTTTAAAAAGTTTATTTATTATAAAAAATGTGTGTTTCTGTGTATTTTATTTACTTTTTATTTATTTATTTACCATTATTTTTTTTTTACATTCATTTAACTTTTTTTTTTAATCCCATAAAGGGATTTATCATTTTTATTTTTATTTTGTAACTGTAATGTACTGGCATAGATCTATATGCCAGTACATTAGCCTGTTACTGATCGTACACAGGCAGTTGTTAGGGCATACCTCAGTATGCCCTAACAACAGGAAATATGTTCAGACAGCCCTGGGGTCCTTCACTGGACCCTGGGCTGTCTGGCCATACGAGTTGTGGGCTTTGATCGCGTCACAGTTATCTTCTGTGACGCGATCAATGTGCAGTCCCCCCTCTTTGAACGCCGCGATCAGCTGTCATCGCGGCGTTCAAAGGGTTAACAGCGGAGAGAAGATGTTTCTCTTCTCTCCGCTGTCAGAGCGGGGCCGTGGCTGTGTATTACAGCCGTTGCCCCGCTCTCGATCGCACACACAGAGACGGCACAGACGGCTGTCACACAGGACGAGTATGCTCGTCCTAATGCGCGAAGTGCTCGCTGCTCAGGACGAGCATACTCGTCCTGTGTCGGCAACCAGTTAAAGAAATACATTTTGCTGTGTAAACAGGACTCTTACAAAACCATGCAAAGGGATTCAAGACCCACCCAACCACGCAATCCACAACCTTCTGTAGAAAGATAAGGTGACAAATCTGAACAATAAAATGCTGCTACTGGATTGGCTGGATATCAAGCTCCAAAGACAATGTTGCACATTACAAATCTTCAGTCTACTGCTATATAAACCCTTTCTTATCTTGTAGAGGGGCGTGTGCCATTTATGGTACATAACGTTACGCTGCTGGTGGCGCTCAAGACCACAACACCAGACAATCGCTATCACATAGGTGAAGCAAGCATCAATACTGAAAATGAAAAAGGCACAAGTAACTCACCAGTGGACGAGCAGTGCTGAACACCGAAGGTAGTAGAAGATGCATAAACGGAGTGTATGGCAGATAAATAGCATGCAAGCAGTTAAAAGACGGAGAGACCGTGGACAAGAATGTACAGCACTCACTGACCCCATCTGAATACTATTCCACAACAGGTTAAAACAGCAGCTTGGTAAAAGACCAAACGCACAGGAGAGGCAAACAAACCAATGGAACTGCTAATCCCAGGATACACATTAAACCACTACACTAAAACTAGATCTCTCAGAGGACCAACAGGTCCCACAGTATAAACACACACTAGACAAGAACAAAATCACAAACAAGAATCTGGAAAGAGTTAGCACATGCCAGAAACAGTATAACCAGCACCTGAGTAACTCAAGCCTGCAGTATATAAAGGCCCAGGAAAAGTACTCCGCCCTAAATCAACCAGGCAAAGCTAAATGATGACCAAATCAAGATTCCAACCAAAAGGCATTGCCTAGCAACGCCCAAACACAGAGAACAGAAATTATTTTAAGCCTCTGCTTAAGCAGTAAATAATAACATAAAATTTGACAGAATAGATTTTACTCACCTCCCATAACCATTGGGGAAAGTTAGGATGTAGTGTTCATCATAGTCTAAACAGGATACACAACCTAAGAAGAGAACGTTCGCAAAATCACCACATAGAAAGATTGGCGTTCAGAAGTCATATCACCAATCATATATACAGTGTTGGTATATATTATAAAATGCTTACTTTTTCAAAGACAAAATGTAAAGTGGCCTACTATAATAAAAGGAAAGAAAAAGAAAAACTGAAAAACAAAAACTCCCCCAGTGTATATATTGTTGAGCAGCTCAATGTCTGTGCGCGTGGAAAAAGGGGTAGGTTTGGCGTTTTTGCAATGTGACTGCCAGCGATGCTATGAAACTACAGATCTTCTAGTGGAAGACCAATAAACACAGCCAAAGTTTAAGAAATATGCAGACATTGTAAAACATTTACTCATCCACACAATGTTAATGTGGTTTGGGAGTAATGAGACCCATAGGATAACCAGCTAAAGCTTATCGTCTGCTTTATAGACATCACACATATCACGATGCAGTCCCAGGTGACAGATCTGAGATTACATGGCATTTTAACCGTCTCCGTGGAATACTGCCGCATTGTAAGGAAAACGAACATAAGGTGGGGAGAATTTAGGAACTACTACCTGAATACTTTTCCTAGAGCGCAAAGCCTATAGCCTTCCTCCATAAGTGGAAGTATTTTTCCAGGGAGGCTGTTAAAACAACAAAAACTTTGTTCTGTGCTAATGCGATCAGACCTGTGCCCAACTGGTTGGCCATTACCATGTTGACACAACATGGACTTTCAGGCAGCACTAAAGAGCAGGCCCTGGTTCTCCTGCAGCAGAGCCATTTGCACCATTTAAATGGATAAATGGAAAAATATCACTTTAGTCTTACCTTGCCCAATGTTATGGACTCCAATAGACATCCCCAAGAATTTGGATTTTGTCCATATGTGGGCATTGAACTGTATCCTCTTGTTATAACATTCGGCATAAAAGGCTGAAACTACAGATTATGGTTATTATTTTTTTTTTAATATATATATTTTCACGTACAGGTAGAAATTCAAGATCAAATTTGTGAACACATTCCCCATAATACTGGTAATCCTAAGCCTTCCAATTTTGTGTAATGCAGCATCTTTATAGAATCAACATATGCGGTGAGCACTACAGATTTGAGAATGGTTTTGCCCGATTCGCCAATTTACAAATTAGTTTGAATCCATTGATCATTTGGCAAAATCGATTCATCCATTATATATTCGATGGGCTGGCGAATCAGGTGAAACTACTCATCTCTTGTCAGTAAATATTTCAACATCGCTCTGGTCTCGCAGGAAACCGATGAACCTACCAGCTTTTACATACTAAAATAGGAATATACGTCAATGTTTGGATTGTGACTGAATGCACTGGCTGAATGAGATTAGAAGAGAAATACGTGATAAGGTCTTCAGCTGTCAAAACCAGCCGTACAATGATCACAAACATTGCTCTGGACGCAGGCGGTATAAACACCGTGCAACAGAAGAATAAGTGCCGACTCCAGATAACCAGCCCCGCACTAATCTTTTACTATGACATGATAAAGACAAATGCAGCCAGCCAACGATTACCATAATGAGAATGAAGAGCAGCTTCATAATAAATTGCAGCTATTTATAATAATGCACTATTTTCTGCAAGTGTAAATGTGATCACCGATAATGAAGTAATGCCAGCATCCAAAATCTGGGCATTGCCAGAAGTCGTTCTCCTAAAACAAAATGTTTCTTTTCCTTAAGTAACCTACATTTTTGTTAGCGGATCAAATGTCTAAAAGGCTACCAGAAAGCCCCCCCAATGTCTGCTGTTGGAGGGAGAAACACCAGAAAATTAAATTGCATCCCATTACAAATAAGGCTTTATTCAGACGACCGGGTGTTAAATCTGCCTTGAAAAATGGCCGTTTTCATGGCCGATTTGCACCCGTGCAGGACCCGTTTTCGAGGATCCCTCATAGACTTGAGTCTATTGAGGGATCCGGGAAAACAAGCAAAAATAGGACCTGTTTTTTTCCCAGGCCATTCACACGGTCCGTTAAAAACTAAAAACAAAAAACAGCCGTGTGAAAAGCCCCATAGACATGCATTGATTTCAATGCAGCCGTGTGACGGCCGTAAAAATTACGGCAGTCACACGGCCGAGTTTCCCTGTCGTCGGAATAGGGACTAGGCGGAACCAAAAGGTGTCTGTCAGCTACTCAATAGCCCCTGCACTAATGAATAACCACCCCACATTCAACTCAAATATTGACATAATTGCCACTAAACAAGCTAGTTAAAATGTGGATGGAAGGGTTGTCATAGGGACACAAAAGCAGAGTTGATGCAGAAGCAGGTCTGTAACTTTCACGCATGGATAAACTGGCATAAAGTAAAATTATGAAATAACTTTATAATCTTTACAGCTGCATACAACATATTGTAAGACCACCCATACATAGGAATGGATGGGTCTTCAGATTGCCTTGAATAATAAAAAAAGATATTACAATCCATAAATAAAAGAGATAAGCAAAATTAAACTGCAACTTACTTGGCGGATGGTGCGAGACCTGCTCGGACACAAAAGTTACATTATTTTTGGAAACCCAAGGAACTGGTCCTTCGGAAACCGGCTCCTGGAAAGAAAAAAAAAACATCACAATGCCGTCATATGTAGACGCAGCCACGGCGGCGGTTCAGGTGTTGAAGATACGGAATTAATTATCATTTTGCACCAAATACAATTTAAACCAACTCACAGAGTCCTCGTTTTCCTGTCCCGGCAGGTCCCAGTGACACTGGAAGACCTCTCCCAGGATGGGGTTATAAGGCTTCTTCGCAACAGACCCCTTCCTGCCAGCATGGAAAGCAGACAAGTACCATTTGACCACCTGAACCATCCTGTCTTTGGGATCTTTGTGGTCACCAATACTGAAAGAAAGCACATACAACATACTGATCTGAGAATTTATGGCACAAATATTCTTCCATTCCACAACTTCATACCCCAATGTGGACTCCTATGAACAACATATTATAGGATACACAGACCAATTGGTCTCGGTTCACACTGGTGTCATGGCTTCCGTTCTTACAGTAGCCATGACAGATATGATGGATCCATAATGATAATGATTTGCTTTTTTTTTTTCATGGTTCGAATAATGCAGCAAAAAGCAAAGGAAACCTGATGGAAAAACCAAAACTAAACTAACGCAAGTGTGAATATAGCCCTAAGGATTCGTTTTTTTTTTTTTATTAGGTAATGTAAAGGAAATACCTTACAAATAGGTCTGGGTGTGCAAAGAAATCAGCATACATCTCCAGTAGAGATCTTCTCTCAAGGATAAACGTGGGGAGAACAACCTGTAGAAAAATAAATATAGATCAACAAAAAACAAATGTTTGCGCACGCACGCCTTTCCAGTCTGAAGCAGCGCATACATTGGGAACATTGCAAATTGAATGATCTTATATTAGATCAAGGGACAGGAAACCAACATATTATATGTTGTGAAGATTACGAAGGCTATGTTCACATTTTCATTCATAACAGTAGCAGCAACATTCCACCGGATACCACCAGCGCCCCCGATGGACCCCATTGTAGAGTACCGGCATGGTGTAGTTTGACAGAAAACGCTCTTCTTACAGTCAAATATGACGGCATCTGTGAAGAACGCTCCGTAAAGAGAATCTGATGCAAATGTGAACAGAGCCTAAAGCATTTCTAACCCCTACCCGCACGAGGAAGTAACTGTACGTCGTCGCGGGAGGTTACTTCCCGCACGAGGATGTACAGTTGCTGAGTTTTTCCCGGTGCACACTGTCGGCGACAAGGTGTGCATCGGGAACTTGGAGATCAGCTGTACCCGACAGCTGACACTCCAGTGTTGCCGATCAGCGGCTCATCGCAGCTGATTTTGGCAATTAACCCGTTACATGCGGGGCTCGATTGCGATCTCCGCATGTAGCGGGTTTGTAGCGCATCAGCAGCCCCCATGCAATCGTGGGGGCTTCTGATGGCACCCGGGGGCCAGACAACGGCCCCCGGGTCTGCCATGTATGTCAGCCTATGCCATGTATGTCACACTGACAGTTGGAATACATTACACTACCTAGGTAGTGTAATGTATTCTAGCAGCGATCAGAGCTGCAGGTCAAAAAAATAAAGTGTAAAAAGTAAAAAAGTTAATAAAAATATGTTTTATAAAAGTGTAAAAATAAGTTTGTTTTCCTATAATAAGTCAACTATAGGTAAAAAAAATATGAAACCGTTAAAAAAAAAAAAGTACACATATTTGGTATCACCGTGTTCGTAACGACCCAAACTATGAAACTATAATGTTAATTTTTCCGGTGAACGCCGCAAACAAAATAAACGGAAAACTATGTCAGCATCGCTATTTTTTGGTCACCACCCCTCCCAAGATATAGAATAAAAAGTGATCAAAAAGTCGCATTTACACAAAAATAGTACCAATAAAAACTACAACCCGTACCGCAAAAAACAAGACCTCCCACAGTTTTTTTGACGAAAAAATAAAAAAAGTTACGGCTCAGAATAGCGGGTCTCAGAAAATATATTATTTTATAGAAACTTAATTTTATTGTGCAAACACTGCAAAACATTTAAAAAAACTATACACATATGGTATCGGCGTAATCGTAACGACTCACAGAATAAAGTAAAACGTAATTTATTTAGCACGGTGAACGCTGTAAGAAATAAAGAATTTAAAGCACCAAAATCGTTGTTTTTTGGTCACCTTCGCTCTAAAAAAAGATCCTGTGGGGCCAAAATGCTCACTATACTCCTAGAAAAATTCCTTGAGGGGTGTAGTTTCCAAAATAGGGTCACTTTTGGGTGGTTTACACTGTTTTGGTCCCTCCGGGGCGTTGCAAACCCGACACGTCACTGAAAACCAATCCAGCAAAATCTGCGCTCCAAAATCCAAAATGCGCTCCTTCCCTCCTGAGCCCTGCTGTGGGTCCAAACATCAGTTTACGACCACATATGGGGTATTGCCGTAATCGGGAGAAATTGCTTTACAAACGTTGGGGTGCTTTTTCTCCTTTATTCCTTGTAAAAATGAAAAAATTCTATGTTTCCACAGAAAAATAGGTGATTTTCATCTTCACAGACTAATTCCATTAAATTCTGCAAAAAAACTGTGGGGTCAAAATGCTAACTATACCCCTAGAAAAATGCCTTGAGGGGTGTAGTTTCCAAAATGGGGTCACTTTTGGGGGGTTTCGACTGTTTAGGTACCACAAATATATTCCTAAAAAAAGGAGGCCCCAAAATCCACTGGGTGCTCCTTTGCTTCTGAGGCCCGCGCTTCAGTCCATTAGGACACTAGGGCCACATGTTGGATTTTTCTAAAATCTGCAGAATCTGGGCAATAAATATTGAGTCGCGTTTCTCTGGTAAAACCTTCTGTGTTAGATTATTTTTTTTATTACAAATGAATTTCGGCAAAAAAAAAAAAGAAATTTGTAAATTTCACCTCTACTTTGCCTTAATTCCTGTGAAACGCCTGAAGGGTTAAAATACTTTCTGAATGTGGTTTTGAATACCTTGAGGGGTGCAGTTTTCAAAATGGGGTGATTTATGGGGACTTTCTAATATAGAAGGCCCTCAAAACCACTTCAGAACTGAACTGGTCCCTGAAAAAATGGCCTATTGAAATTTTCTTGAAAATATGAGAAATTGCTGCTAAAGTTCTAAGTCTTGTAACGTCCTAGAAAAATAAAAGTACGTGAAAAAAAATTATGCAAACAAAGTAGACATATGGGGGATGTTAACTAGTAACTATTGTGTGTGGTATTACCATCTGTTTTACAAGCAAACACATTTAAATTTAGAAAAATTGTAATTTTTGCAAATTTTTCACAAATAAATATTGAATTTATCGACCAAATTTTTTCACTAACAAAGTACAATATGTCCCGAGAAAACAAACTCAGAATCGCTTGGATAGGTAAAAGCGTTCCAGAGTTATTACCACATAAAGTGACACGTCAGATTTTAAAAAATCATCTGTGTCCATAAGGCCAAAACAGGCGGTGTCCTAAAGGGGTTAAGTAAAGTGTTTTAGGTTTCATAACCCATTACTGCTAAACTTAAAAAAACAAACTCCACTTTTTCAAACCAGATTTTATTTTCCTTGTTCATTCTATGAAACAGAGCATATAGTCCATCTTAAATAAAACAATCTCACTGCCAGCGGATTATGATCCTTGCTCCTAACACATTGTGTGGCTTTCGCCCTCCTCTAGATCAGTAAGAGAGTTAACCGTAAAAAAAAACAAACATAGAAAAATAGAATGGATTCCGATATCACTACTCGCAGTAGGAGTCAAAGACAATTAAGTTCCTATTACACCGGCCAATTTTAGCCTATGCAACGAGCGTTGATCAATGTGACGCCGCTCGTTGATCGGTGCACGTTTGCTTCTGTCACAAGTAGCTATGTGTGAGGACGGGCACTCGTTACTCCGATCGCTTGTTCCCATACATTATCATCATGTCGACAGCGCAACATCATGTGCTGCAGAGAACGATTATATTAAAGTTTTTTGAAACTATACGATCAGCGGATAAACGAGTGTTTGCTCGTTCATCTGCTGATCGTTGCCCTGTTTACACAGGGTAGTTATTAGCAACGAGCAATCTATGAACGCTCGTCTGCCCGATAATTGCCCAGTGTAAAAGGGCCTTTAAGTAGATACACAATTTCATGATTTCTAGAGCTAGGAGTTCCACGTCTTGGTTATGTATGATCTTTATATGCTATCATTTTCTCATAAGAGAAAGTGCTATTTACATTTGTCAGTATTTCCCAAACAGTGGGAATAGTTGAGCTTTTCCAGTGTCTGGTAATAGCCATCTTAATGGCAAGGAAAACATGTGCTGCCGCCACTCTCCCTTGAGCTGGGAAAGTAGTGATAGAATACATGGCTTTTATCAACCAAACTAGTAACGGTGCACGTCTACAATTAAATCTACAACACAATTGGGATAAGGTAAACTTATGTTAATGCTCAGCTAAACCTAGAATCAGGCACATTGCTAACACTGTCATCACAAGAGATTTTGGCACAAACACAAACCTTCCATTAACATCATCTGCAAGGAACAGGTTTATACAACATATCCAGTTTTTTGTCTGAATGGTTCCAAACCAGTGGAAAGTACGCAGTATAAGCATTTACAATGATCTGTTTGAAGGGATTGGGGTTTGATCAAATAAAGTTCTCACCTTCGTAAGGTCCATGCCCAAGCGGACCTGGGATAGCAGGTGCATGATAACACTCTTGTGCTCCTCCACCGATTCTCCTTCCCCATCATCATCGCGGTCATCCTGAGGATCAAACTGATCTAATGGGAAAAAGACGATGAGGTTAATGCAACATGGAAGCACTTTTATCACACGGCTAGGAAATTTCAGAGGAAATGACTGCACCATCGAGTCCCAGGGGATGAATTGAAATAACATGGTCAAAACTATACTGAAACATAAAAACACTAATAAAATAAAGCCTAGTTGGTAATCTTACCTGGAAAATATATTAAACACTAAAATTTAATAGGACTAAAGTGGATGCAGGTAGATTACATTTGATGCATCTTAAAGAAAAAAGCGATCGGAAATTGTTTTTCCTTAAACAAAATGTTTTTGAATTGGGGAATCAGTCCAGTAGATTATTGGCACATCTGGTACAGAACGGAAATCTTCACCAGCCATTCTTAAAATCTTAGATGAGAATGGTCAAGAGCTTAGTAGTGCAGAGCAGATTCCACAGGTTCTACACGGACATGTGTGCCTCTCAGGGCGGGTATTCGGATGGAGCACTGTTTGAGATCACTTTTCCACGGTTGTCTTCGGAACATAGGAATCAACTCGACAGCGACATTACATTGGAGGAATTGAAAGGGGCTGTGAGGGATATGGCTAAGGGGAAATCGCCTGGATCAGACGCCACCCCTTTGGAGGTGCATTCTAAGGACCTGGAGATCAGTGGCCCTGAATTGCTTTTGATGTACCAAACTGCTTTTGAATTGGTGATTTACCCATATCTTTGTACGAAGCCACTATTATAATTCTGCTGAAACCTGACAAAAATCTATGTAGGAGGTAGACTGGCCGGATATCCATTACAATCTTCCAGTTGTTACGGGTTTTAAATATCTGGGAATATATATATAACAAAGGACCCTACTGATTCACACGTATACCCTCTGGAGAACCCCTTTATTCAGAAATGCAGTTCGTGGAAAACCTTGCCCCTTTGGGTAGCTGGAAGGGAAACTCTGGTAAAAATTATCCTTTTACCAAAAGGCCTATATTTGCTTGAGCATGGTAATGGTCCTCTTCCTAGATCATTCTTTGATAGATTGCATGCCTTGATGTCAAGCTTTATCTGGGGAAACCCCCGTAGGAAGCTTATCCCTACAGCATACAAAGAGGTCAGCTTCGCTACTTAAAGAGGCTCTGTCACCAGATTATCAAATCCCCATCTCCTATGGCATGTGATCGGCGCTGCAATGTAGATAACAGTAACGTTTTTTTTGTTTTTTTTAAACGATCATTTTTGGCCAAGTTATGAGCAATTTTATATTTATGCAAATGAGCCTTTCTAATGGACAACTGGGCGTGTTTTCTCTTATTTCATATTGTGTTTTTACCAACTGGGCGTGTTTACTTCTTTCACTGCACAATCACACTGGGCTGTGGATCATGCTGGGCTGGAACAATGAGAAGTGCAGGACGCTGATTAGTCACTGATTGGTCAGTGTCATACACTCCTCTGTACAACACCCAGTTGGTAAAAAGTAAAAACACACCAAGTTGTCCATTGAGAAACTCATTAGCATAAATCTAAACTAGCTCATAACTTGCTAAAAAATGATCGTTTTTCAAAATAAAAACCACTGCTGTTATCTACATTACAGCGCCGATCAGATTATGTAGGAGATAGAGCACTTATAATCTGGTGACAGAGCCTCTTTAAAGACTTGCCTCACCTCTATAGAAGCACGCTTTTCTGAATATGCTTTAGGGCACGTGCTGAAGCAATCTACCCTTTAGCCTGACCTGGAAAGTCCCATACTGTTTAGAGGGAAATGACTATTGCTTCACAAACTTGCACATCAAGTGTGGAAGGCAGCCAAGTTGATCTGTGGGTTTAGGGATTTAGCCGTGGAAATAACGCAATGTTCCCTCAATTACAAATAAGGGGCTGGCTTTTGGAAATCTAGAGGGATTCTGTCTGGGTGACGTTTATAAGGATAACATACTTAGGTCATTTACACAAATGGTAATTACTATGATCCGGACCGTACACAATTTTTCCGATACTTGCAATTTAGACATGCGTTATCGCAGTTTCATGGAGAGTCCATCTTTATTCAAATTTCCTCTAATAGGAATCCTAAAAACCCAGGAGACCCAATGGAATCATTTCGGCAATATACACACACCTTCTTAACGCAAAAATTGACTCACTCACTCCCTGTACAGGCTGCCTGGAAATTCGGAAACCTTCCTTGTCTGAGGAGGAGTGGTCTGAGGCACTGAAGTCACATTTATTTGTTTCTCCTTCAGTGAATAACAGATTATCCAAACCATACAGAACATATCAAAGCTATCGGACTCCTATTCGTCAACACCGAATGGGTCGTCTGCTACACAGAGGGTCACAGATGTCATTCTTCCAGGGCAAATTTCATGCATCTTATCCGGGAGTGTGCGTATATTAGTTCCTTCTGGGAAGAAGATATTTCCATCCTGTCTAGTATCACTTCATTGCCTGTACCGAAGACACCAGAGGTGCGCTTGTTCGGTCTGTTGCAGTAAGACTGCTGGACACATCACGTACAAATTTTCCTTAGAGAAACTCTGTTCATGGTTAGAAAGGCTATTGGCCTGAGATGGATGGCAGATAGAAACCCCTCGATAACACAATGGAAATCCCTAGTTAATAAAACAATTTCATTTGAAAGAACAGGAACTGCCCCCTCAAGTTCGGAAAGATTTGGGATGGTTGGATCTCTTCCCCGTTGACCTTGGATCCGGAGAGAACAGTACGTTTTGTCACTGGAAAAGGACGATAGGGGAGAATTGAATGATTGTGTATCACATGTTCTCTATTATATTTCTTGATGCTCTGTACATTTACTGATCCGCTGAGGTGTTTTCAGGTACATTTGTCGGAGATGTTTTGTTTTTTTTCCTGCACGCATATTGTCCGGTGTGTACTTATCCTTAGGTTTCCTTGTGGATTATACTGTTCTGTTTTGTATAATGCAAGCTTGTGTTCAATAAAACGAGTTTAATAAAATCAAAAAACCTCTAAAAGTCGGATTAGTTGCACCATTTTATTAGGTGGACATTAATTTTAAAGGTGGCCATACACATAAAATGTTTACACAGGGAGATGTGCTGCCGACAACGATAATATTTAAGTTTTTTAAACCAATGCAATCAGCCGATTAAGGAGCGTTTTCTCGTTCATCGGTTGATAGTTGCCGTGTTTACACAGGGCAATTATAGGGAACGAGCGTTCTGTGAAAGATAAATTGGCCAGTGTAAAAGGGCCTTCCTTAAGTATGTGGTCAGCTAAAAGCGTTTTTCAAGATGTTAAAATGCAGCCGTCTGAAAATGACCAAAGGCAGAGGCAACCTGAAGACTATTTGTAGTGCGTCCTTCCAATTTAACCATCGAACAAGAGCTGCAGTCCAGAGAAATACTCTCCATCGCATGTATCCCAGTGCGCTCTTATGGACTACAGCGGTCACTTGATAAAATTGGAAAGTCACGCTACAAAAAAGTAAAAGCCATGTAGTCCAAAGCCTTTAACAAGCAGTTAACACAAAATGTACCACTACCTACCGGCATCATTGGTCCCATTTGACATGGAGGAATTGAGGGATTCTGTAGTGTCCGGCCTCTTCAGACTGGTCCCTGTGCTGCTGTGTGTTAGGGCCGCTGCAGACTCTGATGAGCTGGGCAACAAAATGCATTTAGTTTTATATTTAACTAGTATTTTAACCATAGTCATTATGAAACTAGAAGTCTCAGCATGCCTGCAGCTACCATTACATCAATATAGTTCAAGATTATGTCAATTTATGTCTGAAAATGTACATGGATCCTTACCAACTAGACAGAAGTCTTGCAGCAAAAACAAAAAAACAGGTATATTTAGAACAGAACACGATACTACACAAATGATAAGTACACAATAGACCTGTACATACAACGCTGCCTGTTACACAACATACAAAAATGGAACAAGTAACGTGTCCATTAAAGAAGTTCTCCACTTTGCGATCTGCTTATTGTCAAGGGACCCTTCTAGCAAGCAGGGATTGTACAAAGTGTCTCCCGGATGGGACCCCCAGTGATAAGCCATAACATGTGGGGAACCCTGGCAGCAAGTGTCGAATCTCCCTGCGGCGCCTCCACAGGGGAAGTAAAGCATTACACAGTGCACATTCAAATCAATGTGTTGTCTGAGTAATGCATTACCGGACAGGTCTTCCAGAGCGAGAGACACACTTTGTAACTGCTCTTCACTCTGCTAAAGAGAGGAGGATCCTGAACGGAGGACCCCCTCTATTAACCCAAACACTCCTAAAAGGGTATATAAGTTTGGGTTTTCTAAACTGGGCAACACCTTTAACTGATAGAAGAAACAATCTATATCCTTCCTGACATGCAACAACTTGGACAGGAGGTTAACAAGAATAAGGAGACAAATGGAAGAGAATAGCGGAGGACTAGAGGGTTTGTTTGCAGCCTGTTACCATGGTGACACATTGGTCTGCATAGACGCTGTCAAAACATCACATAGATGGAAAAACAGGATGGATGACATACAGACATCTGTAATATCCAATTATTTTTGAAGTTACATTTTTTTTGCGGCGATCTTTCGCGTTTATATTTAAAACACAATTTACGTAAAAATTTTATTTTACTATATTACAATAACCGCTTCTGCCGAGTCTTAGTCCTCCATTGAAACCCTCAGGGAGGAGTGCATGACTATATCAGTTATGTGAGTATTGCCCTCACCTCTTAAAGAGCATGCCCCTAGTTTATTAATTCCCTATCTCCTAACTAATCTAATAGGCGATTTGCTGCTGTTAACTACAGTGCGATTTGTTTAAAAAAAAAATGTTTATTCTTTGCGAAGTTATGAGCATTCTTCTAAATATGTGAATGTGGCTCTATAGCCAAATAGGAGGTGACTTTCTTTTCACTGTGGGCGGTAGAATATTTTCTGTATGACGCTATCCAATCAGCATGCAGCTTCTCCCCCTTCCCTGTCCAGCAGCAACACAGCCTGATCATATAGCATACAGCTTCCATTCTCGACTGCGTTTTCAACTGGTGATACCTCGGGTTGACAGCTAGAACTGGTGACATATGAAATATTGGAATCTCATCTTTCAGATGCCGCTGTTCTAGGTGGTTCACAGCCTGAGATATGGCTATTTAAAGTGATCCCTTTCCCTCCAGCCTCAGTCTCTCACACTGTGTGAAGCAGCTTCATGCTGATAGGTCAGAGGCTGTGAGGAGGCTCCACCTCAGGAGAATCGCTGGTGTTGACGAAAATTTCTCAAGTATAGGCTCATTTGCATATTTAGAAAAAAGCTCATGACTTTTAAAATAATAAACATTGTGAGACACAATTTTCACTAGCATTATCAGTGTGACAGCGCCTATTAGATTAGGAAATAGGGCATTACTAAACTGGTGACAGAGCCTCCAAGTACTAATCCGGGGAGGCAGAGAAGACACAAGGGTCTTGTTTTAAGATCAGTCGATACACCGGAGTCTGTAGACGCCATACTATCACAGTTGTTTTGTTATTAGGTTTAGGACCCAATGTCTAATTTACTCATTTTTGTTTTTGTTTCTAATCAGACTAACAAAGGTCAGTTCAATTTGGTCAGTGGAATTTGTACTTTAGAATCAAGGTTTATTTTTCCCAGTCACGCTGGGATGAGTTGATATTATTTACACTTGAATTTCCAACACTGTTCTGTGAACGTTGGTGGAAATGGTCGTGATTTATGTACATTATCTTCTTCTGCAGGTAGATTTAGGTCACGTTCAGACATGGCGGATGTGTCACGAACGTTCAGTGTGGATTCTGCACCTGAAATCTGTGACAGATTACAGTACAAAACTGTAAAATACATTGGAATGGACATTTCACAGATAATTTCACCCATTGCAATGCAATGATACTTGTGAATTCTGCCTTCAAAAAACTCCACCGCGTCTAAACCTAAGATTTTATGATAAAACCTATGATCAAGGTGGCAGACAAACTACATCTTCTATTTCATTGAAACAGCCTAATGTAAGCCTAACACAGGTTTACCACCACTACTATTACTACTACCACCACCACCACCACCACCACCACCAGCCTATTCCCTAAATCTATATACTATTGCCAAAATCCTTCATAAATGATAAAAAAAAAACAATGGGTACTAATCCTACATCATGACCAAAGACTTCAATGGAAGGAATGATACTACTGAAGATGGCTGTTGGACAAACTTTTGGCTTAAATAGGATATGTCACCAGTTTATTAATTCCTTATTTCCTAACTAATCTAATAGGTGTTTTGCTGCTGCTAACTACAGTGTAATTTTTTTTCCAAAAATGTTTGGGTTATGAGCATTTTTCTTAATATGCCGATTTGGCTCGAATTGGAGGGGGGACGGGACCCTTTCTTTTCCCTCTGAGTGGTGTAATATTTTATGTATGACGCGGTCCAATCAGCATACAGCTTCTCCCCCTTCCCTGCCCAACAACACAGTGTGATCATATAGTATACAGTTTCCATTCCCGACTGTGTATTCAACTGGCGATATCTCCAGTTATTCCACAGCTAGAACTGCGATCCTGGTGCCATATGAAAGATTAGAATCTCCTATTTCAAATGCCACCAGAACCACTGTTCTAGAGGTGGAGATATGTCTGAGGATGGAGGGAAGGGAGATCACTGCAAACAGTCTCTCACACTGTGTAAAGCAGCTTCATGCTGGTGTGGACACCCACTTGTCTAGTATAGCCACATTTGCATATTTAGAAAAAACTCCTAACTTTTAAAATAAACTTTTTGGTACACAATTTCCACTAGCATTATCAGTGTGACAGCGCCTATTAGATTAGCCAGGAGATTGGGCATTACTAAGCTAGTAACAGACCCTCTTTAAAGCCATCTTGTGCCTATAGTCAGAAATAGGTGAATTAGAAGGAACAGGAGGGAGGAACTAAAAACTTACTCCATGCAGCGCTTTGGGGAGGAAGCGCTCTGGTAGAATTCATCTGCGTCATAGAATTCATCCTCACTGCTGGAGTAGGAAAAATCCGGCACTGTGTTAGGAGACAGATTGACATGGCTGGGGGTCGTCAGACTACTGCTGGGAACACTACCTAGAAGGATAAAGCGATGAGAATTTTAACATCTACACAAAGTAACATTGCAAAAACCTCATAAGATTGACTTTTGTAGGATATCAACATTCTAGCCAAGGCCAATGACACGCTTGTGTGCATCTGAAAGGGGTGTTCCAGCCTTTAGCATTTTTCTACTATCCACAGGATTGGTGAATAATGCTAGATTGTCAGGGTCTGAAAGCTGAGACCCCCACTGATCGCCGAAACCGTTGACTCCGGTTCCCCATCCCCCCCCCCTGTCACAAGTCAACAACTAGGAGAAGTTGAAATGGAACGGAGACCAGCCATGCACAGTGCCGCTCCATTTAAAAAGTCTATGAGGCTTCATTCTTCAGCCAATCAGTGGGGGTCCCAATGGCCGCACCGCCACCGATCTAGCATTTTTCACATATACATGGATAGGAGAAAAATGTTAAAGGCTGGAATACCGCATTACATTTTTTTTTTTTACAACATTGATCAATGGTGCTTCATTACGAAGGGTGAAATAATTATTTAACGTCTTACCTGTGCTGTTGGGCGTTGGAGTCTGATGACTGGCAAGGGTACTCCCAACTGACCCAATAGCCAATGAGGATGGACGTGTCTCTCCTTTACCAACCTGTAGACCTTCTGGAATATTAAGGCAAACCTGTCACTGGACACGGTTATGGTGACTGATTAAACAATGCAATTTATTTCCCATAAGGCCTTGTGCAACATAATTAAGACAGTGTAAGAAGTTTTATCTAGAACGCACTGGGCTCAAATATATTTACAGAAAAATAAAGAGTATGTTAATAACACAACATACATCACAGCATGCCTGATTTTTAAGGTGTAGTCCGCTTCAGACAATCCCTTTTTGTTAGAAGGGTGCCCAAAGTAAAGCGGATTACTGGTTGTCCACTGTTGGGACCCCCAGCAATCAGCTGTGGCGGAACCAGGAAGCAAGTGATCAATTCCCCTGCAGCGCAACCACAGGGGGAATTAAGTATTACACAATTACCATTCTGATCAATGGGCTGAACCATACATCCCCTTTTCAATAAGCTGGATGAAACCTAAGTAAACTCTCACCTGGCATTGGAACGGTTTGAGTTGGCATAGTGCAAATCACTGCAGGGTCCAATGGACTTTCTTGATAAATAGAATCCACAGGATTTATGGTGCTCTATTAAAAGATAAGAATATATGACCGTTAGAGAAACAGCTAAAAACTGAAGCTAATTTGAACCATCAAACTCCAGTGCCAAGAGATCTAGAAAATTAATTTATGAATTAAAAATTACAGATTGAGATCTACCAATCACGGTACAACTAATCCCCTTCAGAAGATACGAGAAGGGAAAAAACCAAACATATACCTCTCCAGAGATACATGATACTTAATGTAGTGGCATTTTTGGCACGTAAGCTTTTTTTCTTTTAAAGGCATTAAGCCATTTTGCTATAAGGCTGGGTTCACACCTGCGTAGACGGTTGTTCTTTTAGAGGAGCTGGTTCCTTTGTACGACTGGTGGCCAACGGAACCCGACGACCAACTGGTTCCGTAAAAAAGTGTCAGTGGCTTTACCAAAAACAATAGAACAGCACGCTGCGCTACGGTTTCAGTTTTTCAGCCAGATCTACAATGGAGGCCTCTGCAATGGAGGCCTTGGGCAGAGATTCAGGGGAAAGAAAAACAAAAAAAAAACAAAAACACACAACATCCCCATATCTGAAACCATAAGGCCTCATTCACACGGCAGGGTTTCCCGGCCGTTCATAAATCGGCCGGCACCCGGCTGCATTAGAAATAATAGACCCCTAATGGGGCTATTCACACGACCGATTTTTTGACGGCCGGGAAAACCGCCCGTCAAAAAATAGGACATGCTCTATTTTCGCCCGGGTACCCGGCCGCCCGGCTCCCATAGAAGTCTATGGGGCCGGGTAATACCCGGCCATCACCGGGATGTGTCCCGAGTGACGGCCGGGTTTTCCGGCTCTTGCGCTCTATCTCCTCCTCCTCACAGCGCAGAGTGCATGTGAGGAGGAGGAGTTGATGCCATTCTGACGAATGGCATCGCTGTACACGGTGTGGCAGGGCCGGGGTGTACAGCAGGTGGAAGGGAGCGCTGCGCTGGCTCCCTTCTCCTGCTTGTTAAAAGCGCCCTGGCCCGGCGACACCTTTGATGGCGCCGCTAGTAGCAGCAGCAGCTGCGGCTGCTACTACTGTAGCGACGCCACTATAGCAGAGCGGGGAGGTATCTCCCCGCTCTGTTATGTGCTAGCCGCACTTTAGCTCCTTGAAGGAGCGGAATCCCCGTGTGTTCGGGGATTCCGCTCCTGGACAGAGCGCTTGATGTCTCTGTCCATATCTGGGCAGTGACATCAGGGGAAACTCCTGAAGCGGAATCCCCGAACACATGGGGATTCCCCTTCAGGAGTTGCCGCTGATGTCACTGTCCGGATCTGCCCGGCCCGGCACGGATGCATAACTTTATGCAAACCGGCCGGGCAGAATGGCCGATTTTACCGGCCGGCACTCGGGCTCGGACCCGACCCGGTCGTGTGAATCCCGCACAGGGCACAGCCAAGTAAATAAAGTAACTCCAGGCTAATGCCCTCAGTGCAATAAATATTTCATGAGCAGATAAAGAATGATTTAGAACAAGCAATGGTCTTCAGAAAATTACAAGCACCCCCTTCGGTTTAGCACTCAGTACAATGCGGATGAGGTGTGATACAGGGGTATTTTGTTTCTTAATGGGAAAACCAGACAAAGATCCTAAATAAATGAGGTATATGAAGCAATCATATATAACGCTCTATAGGATCCACTCCTGGTATTCACATCTGGCCTGATACTTGTTAGAACGTGCAGCATTAATAAAAGCTGAAAATGAGTAATAGTGCAAACAGGATGAAATGTAAACTACATGGAGTGGTTATGGTGGAGGAGTACAGGATGGCAGGCCAGACACAAACAGTAGAAAGTAAATGAAGAGGAATGGTGCACTTAATGGTAGAAGATTTACATAGAGAAAGCAATATAACGGATGCCTGTAGACTGTGCTAGTGACATGGGCGGTTGTGAATAGGAAACTTTTCAAAGGCCAGATTCAGCCTGCTAAGGTATTTTCTTTTTAAAGTCGTCAACATTCAAGTAAATGGAGCAGATCTGCAATACCAGACACGGTGCGGTTTATGGGAAACCCCCCCCCCCCCCCCCAAAAAACAAAAAAAAACATGCCTTTCTTTCTAACCCTGAGCAACCCCGATAAGGCTAAATGTACACTATGCGTATCAGGTGTGTATTGGCTGCGTGGATTTTCCTGCAGAAAAAAATAAATATGAGATCTCAAGTAATTGCATCTACACGTTGCAGAAATTTTACGCACACAAATTGACCTGCGGTGCGTAATCTGCAGCATGTCAAATTATCTTGCGTTTCCGTCTCAGAATTGTATCGGATAAGTATATATTTAAAAAAAAAAAAAAAAAAAAAGAAAAGGTGCACCAGAATACAAAGCATCAAAATGTGTGCATGTAGCCTAGGTGTTTGGCCAACAGGAATATATTATTAACAAGTGGCCCAAAATATACTAACACAAGCAAAGTAAAACTCCAAATGAAAAAGATTCTATTTCTCCCCAATCCTTAGCAATCATTCATTCCAGTGCTGCTTCTGACCACCGCTGACAATCTAACTTGTTTATTTGAAGAATCATTACCAGATGCCTAGAAAAGGAACAGAGTGGGCAGAGCTCCTTTGTAAGGCCTCATGCACACGACCGTATTTTTTCACACCCGTAAATACTGGCGTAAATACGGGTCCGGTGTCACACGTATTCCACCCGTTTTGCACCAGTATTTACGAACCCGTGCTCGTAAATATGGGTCCGGTGTCACACGTATTCCACCCGTATTTACGAGCACGTTTTTGGCAGCAAAATAGCACTGCACTAATCGGCAGCCCCTTCTCTCTATCAGTGCAGGATAGAGAGAAGGGACAGCCTTTTCTGTAATAAAAGTTAAAGAAATTCATACTTACCCGGCCGTTGTCTTGGTGACGCGTCCCTCTCTTCACATCCAGCCCGACATCCCTGGATGACGCGGCAGTCCATGTGACCGCTGCAGCCTGTGATTGACCTGTGATTGGCTGCAGCGGTCACATGGCCTGAAACGTCATCCAGGACGTCGGCCCGGATGTCGAGAGGGACGCGTCACCAAGGCAACGGGCGGGAGACCGGACTGGAGGAAGCAGGAAGTTGTCGGTAAGTATGAACGTCTTTTATTTTTTACAGGATAGGGGATACATGTCTTGTTTATGGCAGAGCGGGGAGATACCTCCCCGCTCTGCCATAGTTTTCATTGTAGTCCCGGCGGTAGTTACGCCACTGGGCTGTGGCCTGCAGACCGGGTAGTCCCCTGACCTCGCCTCACCTCGCAACGCTCCCGTAATCACGGGTGAACACACGCAGCCACCCATGATTACGGGAGCCCCATAGACTTCTATGGGATGCCCGTGCCGTTATTACGGCATGAAATAGGGCATGTTCTATCTTTTTTAACGGCACGGGTACCTTCCCGTGAGCAAACGGGAAGGTACCCGTGGCTAACAGAAGCCTATGAGCCCGTTATTGCGGGTCGTAATAACGACCCGCAATAACGGGTGTTTTTACGGTCGTGTGCATGAGGCCTAAGGACGAGAGATTAATGTATGGTAATCGCCATGTGTCATCTACAAGTAACAGGAAGGATGGAGGATCCCAGGAACAATGGCAGCCAACATAAAATGATTGGGACGTGCCGCTGTCACCTGTGCATGCATGGATTGGGACGTGCCGCTGTCACCTGTGCCTGCATGGATTGGGACGTGCCGCTGTCACCTGTGCCTGCATGGACTTGTTACGAAGCAAAGTCCATATCCAATTTCTAGAAGGCCAGACAATACAGCAAAGATCTCGAGACACGTCTGTTGTAGTAAATACTTGTGAACCTCATGATATAACAATGCTGGAGCAACTTTTCTTAAAACATTGACTTGTGCTGTTATTCCGCCTAGAAATGTACAAATAAATGTACAACTGGGTGTTACCAGCTGGGGGGGGGGGGTGTGTCCTGTCACAGATTGTGTAGGGACACGCCCCTTTGACAAGGTGAATGCCAAGTTGTCAATAAATTTCCAGTAGAAATAACAGGGGAACGGCACAATGTAGAGTTCTTCGAAAAGAGGCTTCAAAATCTTTATTTCATGAGGAATTTTACATATATACATCCAACTACTGTCTAATGAACTCGGAGATGTACACATCAGTAATAATTACATATTTTAGTAGGAGATACAATCTTGCTCGATTCACTTCCAATGTTGGATATATTTGCATTATCTTAAGATTGTTCCTCAATATAATATTATCGTTTGTCATTTGAAATTACAACTCCCCTCTCTACTATACAGTAAATGCAAACGTCACCCTGTAAACAAGATTCTGCACAATTCTTTTCATTTTGCTTCAGACCTCTCTAGATTCAGACAAGTGCCCCGTGACCAAGGCAACACACACACACACGCGTTTCAAGATTCAAGCTCTGAAGCAAGTACAATTCTGAACGCAGCTCCACACATAATGCAGGCTGTAACTCAGGACTAGGGTTGTCACGATGCCAGCATTTTTACTTCGATACTAAAACGATACTTTAATAATATAAAAAAAGAAAAGGTTCTTCCATTTTCAGATGTGAGGCACGTGGTGAGATACATTTTAAATGTGCCTCACATTAATAGTAATTAACCCCATCATGTTTCTCAGCCATAATGGACAACATTGGGTTAATGTGAAGAACATGGAGGTTAAAATCATCACACCTCGTTCCTCACAATAAGTGAAAGGTTAAATGTATTTTTTTTTATAGCGTACACATCATAAATGACGCAAAAATTTTGTTGTTCAGGTTATTACAGCCGTGCCAAAACCGAATGTGTATATTTTATGTAGAGACTTGTTTTAATGTTTATTGTAAAAAGGTGTATTTTTTTTATTTAACATTACTTCATGTTTTTACTTTTTTATTTTTACACTTAAAATGTACTGACATATTTCTATATAGTGATAGTACACAGGCAGTTGTTAGGACATACCTCAGTATGCCCCAACAACAGGAAATATGGTAGGACAGCCCTGGGGTCCTTCAATGGACCCTGGGCTGTTTGCCCATATATGGTATCCAAGGGGCATCCCCCCCTTCTCATTTGCCCCTTGAATGCTGCGGTGGTGGTCGGCTTTGATCGCAGCATTCAGGGGAACAGCGTAGGAGATGAGGTTTCTCCGATTTCTGCCATCAGAGCGGGGCAGCGGCTGTGTAATACAACCATTGCCCTGCTCCTGACAAGTGCGTGCGCGGTCAGCATGAGGTGATGCGGCCGGCACTGCACTAATGAGCGCAGACACTGAAGACAGAACATGGGGGTGGTTTGCAGTGCGCCTGCCAAGTTCGGTCTTCAGTGCCGCATCTAATTAGTGCAGCGCTGGTCGCATTAAATCACGCTGACCGCGCGCACACTTGTCAGGACTCAGGAGCGGGGCAAAGACTATCACACAGCCGAAGCACCGCTCTCATACATTCATGTGTTACAATGCTAAGCTGTGCGGCGCCACAGCTTAGTTTCGAAAAACATTAAATAACGATATTGAACCGTTTGGGGGTATACGGCATCGAAACAGTATGGAAGTTTCGATGCATCGTGCATCCCTATTCCTGGACTAGTGCAAAACAAATACAATGTTTTTACAAAGTCACTTAACCCCTTAATGACCGGGCCATTTTGCACGTTCATGACCAAGGATTATTTTTTGTTTTTTCACGGTCGCATTCCAAGAGTCGTAAAAAAAAAATTTATTCCGTCGACATAGCCGTATAAGGGCTTGTTTTTTGCGGGACGAGTTGTATTTTGTAAGTGTACCATTTTTAGATGCTTATAACATATTGATTAACTTTTATTAACTTTATTTTAGGAGAGAATTGAAAATAAGCAGCTATTCCAGCATTGATTTTCACGTTATAAATTTACACCGTTTACTATGCAGCGTAAATAACATTTTAACTTTAATTCTATGGGTCGGCACGATTACGGGGATACCAAATATGTATAGGTTTTATATGTTTTTCCTATGTTTGCACAATAAAAACCCTTTTAGAAAAAAATTACTTGTTTTTGCATCGCCGCGTTCCAAGAGACGTAACGTTTTTATTTTTCCGTCGATGTGGTCGTATGTGGTCTTGATTTTTGCGGGACAATGTGTCGTTTTCATTAGTACTATTTTGGGGTACATAGGACTTCTAGATTAACTTTTATTTTATTTTTTATGGGGGGAATGGGAGGAGAGAATTTTGCCGTTGTTTTTTGCGTTTTCTTTGGACGCCGTTCATCCGGCGGTTTAATTAATGTGTTCATTTTATTGGTCAAGTTGTTACGATCGCGGGGATACCATATATGTGTATGTGTGATTTGTTTTGACAGTTTTACTTAATAAAACCACTTTTTGGGCCAAAAAAGTAGTTTTATTTGATTTTCACAAATTATTTTTTTTTCACAAACTTTATTTAACTGATTGTCATTTTTTTTTTAAGTCCCATCAGGACACTTCACTATGCGATCTGTTGATCGCATATATAATGCTTTGGTATACTTAGTATACCGAAGCATTATTGCCTGTCAGTGTAAAGCTGACAGGCAACCTATTAGGTCATGCCTCTGGCATCGCCTAACAGGCAGATGCTGAAGACAGACCTGGGGGTCTTTGTTAGACCCCCGGCTGTCATGGAAACCCGACGGCGACCCGCGATTTGTTTGCGGGGGCACCGATCGGGTGACAGAGGGAGCTCCCTCCCTCTGCCAAACACATTAAATGCCGCTGTCACTATTGACAGCGGCATTTAATGGGTTAAACTGCCGGAATCGGAGCGCGCTTAGATTCCGGCAGTTGCAGCAGGAGCCAGGCTGTGTATAACAGCCGTGCTCCTGCCGCTGATCGTGTGGTTACAGTGACAGTACCCGCACGATTACAGGACGGATATATCCGTCTTCCTGCGCGAACTAGCAGCTGCTGAGGACGGATATATCCGTCCTTCGGCGTTAAGGAGTTAACTGTATTCATTCCGTTGCAAAATGTTGCTCAAAAGTTGACATACACATGAATCCAGCTGCAGATGGGTGACTGAGGGCAAGATATCTGCCTGTACTGAACCGGACCATAAACATTAGATTAGTTTAATCCAGATCCGCCAATTTCGGCAGTATAATACGTATGGGGCTAGACAAAAGTCCCCCCACACGTCATTTGGGGGGGGGGGGGGGAGGATGGATTGGACATGTGGATTTCTATCCATGGTAAGTGAGCTCTGCCTGGTAGTAACTTGTTCACATGGACACTCCGCTGATCCAAGCAAGCACGCTTATGGGGAAGTCTGGAAAGATAGCTACTGGCCAAACAAGCATTCGGCCAACAGCAATCTCACTTTTATATGGCTAGCTTGGTGCGTCGAAGGTCCAATCTACCATTGTATCAAACACTTACCATGCCGGATTTTTGATTCAGACCATAAGCAGTAAGGCCTCATCACATGACCGTAAGGGTTTTTATTGCCCGCAAATATCGATCTGTAGTCATCCGCAAATACAGGAAGGTATTCGTAATTATGGTCAGTAGTGAATCCATATTTACAAATCCAAATCAAAACAAAAAAAACTAAAAGGAGGAATCTTGGGGAATCCCCTGGCGTCGCATAGCAATGCTTCCGCAATTACTAACGGCTACAGATCCACCTCTGCAGCCGACAGTAAGGCTGGATTCACACGAGCATGTTCGGTCCGTAATGGACGGAACGTATTTCGGCCGCAAGTCCCGGACCGAACACACTGCAGGGAGCCGGGCTCCTAGCATCATAGTTATGTACGACGCTAGGAGTCCCTGCCTCTCCGTGGAACTACTGTCCCGTACTGTAATCATGTTTTCAGTACGGGACAGTATTTCCACGGAGAGGCAGGGACTCCCAGCGTCGTACATAACTATGATGCTAGGAGCCCGGATCCCTGCCGTGTGTTCGGTCCGGGACTTGCGGCCGAAATACGTTTCGTCCATTACGGAAGTAACATGCTCGTGTGAACCCAACCCAATTGTTGAAGTGCCCATAGACCTCTGTGTGGAGTCCGTGCTGCAATTGCTGCCAAAAATAGGACGTGTTATATATTTTGCATATTATTTCTTACGGCACAGACATACATCAGTAAATATACTGATTGGTGTCCGTGGCCAATAGAAATGAATGGATCCACAATTTGATTCGGAATTACGGATGAAAACTACAGTCGTGTGCATGGGGGGGCCTTAGTTAGTTTGCCGGTCACCAAATGATAAGTTAGCACATCCCACAAGCACAACATCTAAGGTTTATTGTCAGGAAACAGATTTTTTTGCTGAAACCGTGTTAATATGGGAGAAATAATTACGCTAAGAAGCAGGTGAGGTGGAAGGATCTAGAAGAATGGTGAAGACCAGGTAAATGTTCTGCAGAAATAAAAGGAAATAAACCATTAGGGATAAACTTACTATAAGTCCATCTGCGTGCTTGTCCTCGTTAGTTTGGTCCTTAAGAAAAGAAATGTTAACATTGTGAACATGCAGCAACGGTTAAGGCCACAAACAACACTCCTGACGCCTGCAGTACATTTCCACCAAAAAGCTTACAGTCCAATGCTTGCTGCTGATGAACACTCAATAACTGGAGACTTTTTTTATTTGCACAACCTGCTTCAATTCAATGTCTAACTCCACTTAAAACCTGGGACTGCAGCTAACGCCAATCTCCTATCCCCCTCCAGGTCAAACATCCAGGCCGCTGAGATAGGTCGAGTTGTTTTCAGAGGTCTATGCACTACAAGAGTCGTTTTTAGAAATCCTTGGTCTGGTCTGGGACAGGAGGGTAAACCAGTCACTAGTAAAATTTAATTCCCAGATATAAAGGAAATCGTGGCTCGCTTTGATTCTTCATAGCCACGGTTTTGCTACTCCGTGTCACGAGTAGGCACAAAAAGCGTAGGTATGTAGATTAACCCTTACAGAAGCAGTTTTCTAGAATAAAACCATTCCATTGACTAAACATTTAGAAGCGCACCTTACACTGTGACACTGTTTTATACTTTCCATGGACCTGTCTGAGGTCCACGGAACTACCGAGAAAAAATAATATATAAAACAATAAATAAATCAATGCACCAAATAATTCACCGGTAAGTAAAGTAATTTGACCAATATCTTATGCAAATCACTGGGAAATAAAAAACTGCAAAAAGTACAAAATTGTATCACATCACAAAAAGGTGTAAAAACAAACACACAAGTAAAATAGAAAGCACAACATAATAATTTATGTAACATGCCCCAATAACCCACATATTACACACAAAGTAGGACACTACAGTAAGGCCCATTTCACACTGATTTTTTGACAGGCAGATAAAATCTGCCTCAAAATGCCTTCAGTAATTTTGAGGCAGATTTTTAATTTCTTGCGTTTTTGTACGCTTTTTTTCCATATTTTTTTTGCCCTCTGCCAGGAAAAACGCTCAAAATGACAGATTTCAATGGGAGGTGAAAGGCGGAACCCGCTTTAGTTTTTTTTCCTTGAACGGCCAAAAGCCTCCCAGGGAGAAAAACTGCCTCTGCCTTTGATTGGAATAAGTGGGAGCGATTTTAGCTGTAGTTTAAGTGTAAAAAAAACTCAGTGTAAACTGACCCGAACACTAAGCATTATCAGAGGTGTGGGATATAGCAGGAGTGGGGTGAGTCCCACATGTGGGATAATCTAGAACGGAGACGGACGCTGCTGTAGAAAGAGATGGATTGCTCAGAGATTATACGGATCAAGGATAAAACTTTCATTAACAAAGTGCAAGGCCATGTCCCCCGCTGTGATTAATGATGTTATGAGCAAATATCATCACACAGGGATTAAGCAGCGTGTACTTTTCCAGCCCCAGCATGTAGTCAATTTTTCGACATTGTGGAACCATCAGGAAGATAAATAATGTCTTAATGAGAAGGTGGAAGGCAAGAATCCTTTCCTAACAGGTCAACCCTGCTTCTCGCATAAGAAGTAGCGCTCCTATACATTTTATATGAAGTCCTTTTGGGTGGGGTTTATGAGTGATTTGTTTTCTTCACTATTCCTTCTCTCAGTTTTTGGATGATCAGTGACCCCGGCTCTGCTACGCTGCTTATTGTAGTCCGCGGATATCACAAATTCGCTTCCTCCTGTCTGATTTCAGATAATGTCAGACTGAGGCTTTACAGAAAGCGGATTACTCTCCCCTACTATTTATATGTAAAAGAAGCTCTTTAACCCTTTAGTGACCAGCCTATTTTGGACTTTAATGACCAAGTGATTTTTTCAGTTTTTCTATCGTCACATTTCAAGAGCAATAGTTTTTTTATTTATTAATAATATTATTATTATTATTATTATTATTAGACACACACTGTTGGCAGACCTGGAGGATCTTTGTTAGGCCCTTGGTTTCCATAGAAGTCATCAGCACCCTGCAATCGCATCGCAGGTGTGCGAATTGGGTGAGAGATGGAGCCACCTCCCTCGGAAGCCACTTAGATGCTGCAATTGCTATTGACCGCGGAATCTAAGGGGTGAAATGGACGGGATCGGCGTTAACTCTAAACTCGGCTGTTAGAACAGGAGTCTGGTTGTCATTAGACAGCCTGGCACCCGCTCTAGCCGGCACAGGACACCCGTGACGGGCTTATGATAGTGCTGTTAAAAAGGCCACACTGTGGCATAAGTACTCTTAATGACCGCCGTGAAAAGGCGTATTGGCGGTCATAAACAGGTTGACACTATAGCAGTTTGTTTTTCTTTAAATCTAAATAGGTACAAAATTCTGTACGGATTAATTTCTTAATATAGCTTCCTTTTTTCTGATACAGAGCACCAAATCCCCTGCAGAGTTAAAATATAAAGTTTGCTGACTGCAACCGCCACTAGAGGGAGCTTACTGCATTCTGTACACAATAATAACAGTGTACAGTAAGCTTCTAAGTGCCCCCTAGTGGTGGCTGCACATCTTTTAAAGCTATCCAGGGGAATTGGAGCTCTGTTTTCAAAGAATAGAGCTCCAACCATTACAGACATTTATTAGGAAATGAATTTGTACAGAATTTTAAAAAAAAGGAGGGCATTCACTTTAAGGGGGATTTGAATTTTTTTTTATAAAAAATGTAAAAGGTTATTGAATAGCATGATCACATGTAATATGCAATCTGTGTCTATGAAAATACATTAGAGATAAAAAAATAATACTAAAGACCAACATACGACAACTTACCTTTGCAATCTGCAGCAACACGATGCAGTGTTTAATGGATTCTACCATGCTCTGGAAAAAACAAAACATAGTGACGTTAACATTACAGTCAAAGTATAGTGGTTGATGGCTTGTTTTTTTTCATTAGGCATAACGGGGTATTCCAGCCAGAAGGATTTATTACCTATCCACTGGATAGAGGACAATGTTAGATCGGTGGGGTTCCCCCGCTCAACAAGGCTGTTTAAGTCTGTGCCATAAACTTGCCCAACTACCGCTCCATTCAAGCTCCTCCTAGCTGCGGTTGTTCGGCAGATAGGAACGGAAGATCAGGGTCCCCCATTCTAGCAATTGGTGGGGGTCCCAGCGGCGAGACCTGCACAGATCTTACATTTAATCACCTCTCCAGTGGAAAGGTCACATCCTACTGGCTGGGATACCCCTTTAAATTGAGCTCGGCTCTCAGAGTTATCTAGTATTCAATGGAAAACACTTCTTGACTGCCATTACTCACACAGGGCGCTGCAGTCAGGAAGCGAGTGTTTTGCAAGGAACAATAAACCATATATTTCTTCACTATAAAAGCAATAAACAGAATCCTATAAAGATGGCCGGGGCTACCCACAAGAATAGTATTACAGTGTTGTCTGTATAACATCCTATGGCAGCCCAGTGGATACATCTGATCTCAGAGGTTCTCAGCAGCAAGATCACAAATGATCAGCTTGACTTCATCTTGACCCATAATGCAAGCTGGGACTGTCCAGAGAACAACCCCTTTAAGGCTAGGGAATAGAATGAATTTGCTATATTGCATTTTCACAGGATTAGGATGCTCTTCAATCAAGTACCAAATAAAAAAAACTTGTCCTAGCCTGGATTGGTTAAAACTCTGTATAGGATTCCTCCATTCTAGGTCTTTGCCCAGGCCCTACTTACTTCAGCTCTGGAGTAGAGAAGGGGAATGACCGCTGCTCTGGGGAAAAACAGCTCATGATGCAGACCGTGCAGTGTAAGTTATAGGATACATGGAATTGCTATTTGAAACGTTCAAGGGCTTGACAGGGTTAAACCAGAATCGACAATTATCCACAGGATTGATGAGAATTGTCTGATCTCTGACTTCCCCACTGCTGGGACCCCTGCCAAATCGAGAGAACGGGGGTTCCCAAACAATCTTCCTTCTTACTGCATCTTATCCACTGAGGAGAGCTTATATGTAGCAGAGGCCAAGCATGCGCCCGCTGTTCAATTCAAAGTCTATGGGACGGACAGAAAAATCTGAGCGCTGTTCTTGGCTGTTTCCATAGACTGTGAATGGAGCAGCAAAGCGCATGCGCCACCGCTGCTTCATTCAATGTCCCCATACTCGCAGTTGGTGGATATCCTGCTGATAAATGTGGTTTATAGGAAAACCCCTTTAAAATCCTACAGGGGACACCCAAAGGGTTCAAGTACAAAAAAAAACAAAAAAAAAAAACTTACACACGTGGCATCCTTGAGATTTTCGATTTTCTGTGGAGGTAAATATGTAACCGTGAGATTGTTTACAAACCAACACAATAAAGATAGAAAAAAAGAGAAACACAGTCCAAGCCAATTATCTGCATAGTGGACTACGTGAATTTAGGAATACAACATATATGTCAATGAATATAAATAAGTGATTGCGGCATGAAGCTGCCAGTGTCTTCTGATGCAAGGATCAGGGATAATTGATACAGAACTAGTCCCTCAGGAAGATCCTGCAGGCAAAGAACAGCTGCAGATCATTTACCAGTAAATTCCCCTCGGATGAGTTTAACTCCTCCTCCCAGCGATCTACATAACAGCAATATAACCGCGGTTACCGGCGGAGAGAGAAAATACACAAGAACCGTGTTTGGATGCAGCAAGTTGTGTGAGATGAACCAATTCATGAATTCCCAAAAAATTTAAGCCGTCAAGATAGCATTGAGGTACAATGTAATTACCATTATACTTTTGCACTTCTGGGTGTTGGAAAAAACAAAAATAAAAAAAACAAAAAAAGTCGTACAAGCAGCATGGGTTACAATAGCGCAAAGATTCATGCTTTGGTGTTCCATTCACTGCCATGCTGTACAATATATAGTTATTTTGTCAAAAGCAGAAATGTAAAAGAAAATTAAAAAAAAGCGCCAACATTGTATGCCCAATAATGGGAAAGGTCATACAGAAACAGATATTTCCTACAATAGTTTATTCCAATTAAAATTGTTCAGATGTTTAAAGAGATTGTCCAACACCATGACATTAAAAAAACCAAAAAAAAAAAACCTGCTTAGAAATGGTGTAAAACAGCACAAGTAGTATAATACTCAACTTGCCAATACACTGCTTGCCCTGTATCCCGCCAGTCCTGCTTGCCCTGTCCCCTACCAGTGTCTGTTCTTCCTGCCCCAGTGGTGACTTGTTGACCAGACATGTGACCGCTACAGCCAATCACTGGCTGTAGTAGTGACGTTCCGATATCTCTGAGGTCACAGCTACATCAGTCACGTCGTGTCCATCACTGGAGAAAAAAATGAACACAGACCAGCGGGGGAGCAGGAAACCAGCAACACTGGAGTGGCAAGGTATTGATAAGGGGAGTATTACTACTTTTGTTATTTTACACCATTGTAAGCAGGTTTTTTTTCTGGAAAACACCTTTAAGTATAGTTTTATCTGTGGACAGCCTCAGGCCTCATAGGAGGGCTGTGCAGAGGGACACAGAGTCCCCGAGGCTCCATGTGTGGCTGTATGGTGCTTCACACACTGTTGTATTATGAGGTTCATCTCTCCTAGAAGCAAATGCTGAATTCAACAGAAAAAAATAAAATTAAAAAAAATTACTTTACATGACCCCATATGAAAGGAGAGGCATCTACTATAGAAATCTATAGGTGCAATATGATAACACCGGCACAGGAGCGTTATTACGTTCCCAGTTGTACAGAGCCCTAATTCTTAGGGACAAACGCTTTATACTCAAGTAAACGCACCAGTTACATTCTGAAAAAAAAGACAATTAGAGAAAATCACAACTGACCTTCCTCTGGTCATCATCCTTGCAGCTTTGGATTTTGTCATCAAATACCTGAAAGAAAAGAAAACAACAACTCTTTAAAAGAGCAAACACATTTGCGCCTCTGGTTCCCTTCAGAAACTAAAGAAAGCAAAACCGTAAAAAAGCAACAGTAAAATAAGAAAAAAAAAGGCAAAAAAAAGCACACAAAAACACATCTAGGAAGACGGAGCCGATCCATCAGAGAGTTAATGTTGAGGTTAAAGCTTCTATTTCTAACCGCGTTGTTGTCTAGAACATACAGAGAATGAACCGGCATCACCCTCGGAATACACAGAGCGGCAGGCGGAGAAATTATTATTTAGCAGAGCAACAGGAGTAAGATCATTGACATTCAAGAGCTATAAACTGCTATACGACCTTCCTGCTGCTCTATTAGCAGCGTTATACACGGCGTGCCGGTAACAATAAGGTATTTCTAATAATTGCACAAGACAATCTGATGCAGGAAATGACCCTTTAAACATTCGTACATTCAGCAGTCACAAATAGTGAAGTACAATTAAAGGGATCCTATACCATAACAGAACCTATTTAGCCGTCTCGCAGTGTAATATATACAGTATTAAGATGTGGTCGATCTCAGGGACTCGTGCTGTGCGGAGGAGGAGGAGGAGCGGCTCTATGGATGGCACACATTTCTACTAATGTAATCTACATAGCGAGCGGCCTGTGTGGAGGTCAGTACTCTGAAACCACATTTTAAGACTAAACATACAATGATACAAGTTGGAGATCTTGACAGAAATTTAAGATCAGAGCTCCACAACGAGACCGGGTCACCCGCAAGATGCGGTAAAACCAAGGAATTGCTACGACTTGCATGCACGCACTCAATGCTTCCCTATGAGGGGGGGGGGAGGGAAATAGTCACGTTAATAATTGCAATACTTGACATGATCGGAATTATTTTAATAGGTTGCTCACACTGCTCTGATTTTACCGCTTCCCCATTTCACCGTGGAGCCTTTTTTTTTTTATTAACCCCTTCCCGCAACATGTACGTCCCTGTAAATGTGCGGGAACCAGCAAGAGGGTGCCAATGATGGACAGACACGAAGATCCTCTTACACGACCTGTCCTGGGCCGTGTAAATGAGCGCCGCTAAACGAGACAGTTCGTTGATCGGCGCCCGTTTGCTCCTTTCACAAAGGGCTAGTATGGAGACGAGCGTTCGTTACTCCTATCTCTTGTCCCCATACATTTCTATCATGTCGGCAGCATGTCTCCCTGTTTACATAGGAAGATGTGCTGCCGGCAACGATAATATTTTTCATTTTTATAACGATATGATCGGCAGATGAACGAGCGGTTGCTAATCGCTGCCCTGTTTACACAGGGCAATTATCGGAAACTCGCAATTCACAAAACAATCATTTGCCCGACAATTGGCCGGTATAAAAAGGGGCCTTAACTCAGATCCCAGCCACTTAACCCTATCAGCCAATATGGATGGTGCTGCTGACAAAGGGAGGTCCTATCTCTAAATCCGACAAGAAATTTTTTTCTCTTTGTTTAGCATTCCACACACATATATATATATAAAATTTATTTTTCACTAACTGCCAGTTTATATGTAACCCCAAACGTTGCCCTAAAAATAAAAAATAATGTACAACTTGTCCTGCCCCAATAGAAGAATCTTTTAGCTTCAGTTAACGACGGGGAACGACGGGGAAATATCGGGGGATCCAAAAAACATCCGCACAGTTTGCTTGTCTCCGGCTGCGACAGACCGTTCTACCAGACTCTATAATGAGACTTATTGCCTTGCTAAGAAAATGGTCTGAACCCAACGTTTTGCTCTGAACATTACAGGTTGCAGTTAAACATTCAGCTTCTCCAAATACACCTGGAATCTGACCTTGTGATATAAACAGGGAAGGAGCTGTAATGTGTTACATGCCGACAAATTCAAGGTCCATAACATACCAGTCATTTATGAGCCGTAATGTGACACTCGTGTCCTCGTGAACAAACACAACTTTGAAAACATGATTATCTGTGCAAAAAAAAAAAAATGATAAAAAGATGCCACTGAGTAAACTGGACGTCTATAGAGTTCACTTCGGGATCAAAGACGTAGATCACGTGTGATTCAAGTGACTGTACAGGTGCAGCTCTATAAAAGCCTCGGGCAGGGTTTTCTCAATGCTCCTAATTCAAGTACCCCTATTCAAAGCACATCTCAAAGTCCCCCCCCCCCCCCCCCCAGGCTATGATCATACACAGTGCTGCTTAGGGCCTATTCACATCAGTGATAGGTTCCGTTGATGGGTTCCGTCAGACTTTTCCGTATCAGGGCAACCCATCAACAGAAAGGCAAACGAAAACCATAGCTTTCCGTTAGCATTACCATTGACAACTACTCCACTTTTCCTTTGTACCAGTTTTGATATATCTCCTCTAGTAATTTTCAGCCTATTACGATGCGCAGTGGCCAGAGTGAAAAACGCAAGATTTTAGTACTGACGGGGAGAGACCAGTCAAACAAGCCGACCCAGAAACCAGAGGGGGAGCCGCCCATCAGACACTTTTACCGGAGCCCGTCACTTATTAAAACTGCTGCAGCGCTTCAGAATAAGATATAGCTTAGCGTAGTAAGGGCACCTGTCACTATTTCATACTGCCCGTTGTTGCGGCAGCATGAACCGGACAGGTTCCCTTTAACGCATACGCTAGCATTGCAACATCATAGCTCGGAGACATAGCAGCAAGAAATAAAAAAGGAGGTAATGGTGGTGGAACAGAATAGTGTTTTTCCTTACCTTTATCTGATCTATTAAGATCTGAAGATAAGCGTCTGACTCTGCAAGCTTCTTATCAAAGTCCTGAATACTCGGAACGAATCCAGAATCTACACCCTGAATAAGATAAAACCATTACGATTAGATTAGGGTCTGAAAATCAGAGTTACAGCTTGCCTATTATAAATGGTAAAGAAACTCGTGAGCGTTTTACTGACAATAGAGAGCAGACACATAAGAATGCAGCTCGGCCACTCATGAGGCTCTAGCAGGAAATGAATACGAGATGGTAAACTGCCTGCGAACCAGAATAGAACATAAGAACCAGCGAAACACAAGTCATCCAGCGCAGAACTCCACGCTGTACAGTTAAAAAGAAAAAAATAATAAAAGTTACAGCCGGAGGAGTATGGACACAGGATACATAGATAGATCAATGCCAAGAAGAGGAAATAACCGAGCGGAGAACCTAAAGTGTACACAAGTCTCAGACTGGGTGTAACCACAAGTTCAATAAGTAGAAACCGGGCACAACCCTTTCCTAGCATCAAACAAAAGATATATAAATTCTTGCATTAGTTTAAATCCACGCATTAGAAAATAAAGCAGCCCCCAAAGTCTGGCAAGAGGACTTGAAACGTTGCATATATAAAGCCTATATCATTTATATATATTACACCTCTAAAAAGGTGCCACATGCAAGAACCACACACTTTACGTGGTCCTTACGACTCTGGCATTTACATGGCAATGAAGAGAACAGTCACCCTTATGGAAATTTCTTCCCATCTGCTATTAACGTCATAAGAATCCTTCACCGACCTTCTAAGGACCTCCAATTAACATCTTGCTCTTTTTGTTAGTGGGGCAGCACACCGCAGCTTCATTTCTGGGTCATCTCTAAAAGGGCAGAATGCTGTTTATGCCACGTATCTGACAAAGGGAGGGGAGGGGGTGCTGCCGCTGCTCTACCAGTTCTTGGAAAGAAAAAGCCCTATATCCTCCTTTTACACAGCGTACGTCGTTATTTTTGCAGAGACTACACCCATACATGCTACACTGCACCTAAGCATTGCTGCTGTAGATACACACAAACAGACCTGTATTACAGCAGCAGTCACGCTTCCCCTGTGTTAAGCCCTGGCATTCACTCGCTGCATTGCTTTATTTACATTGCAGAGACTGGTTTAGTGCGATGTGAGGTTTCGTGAGAACGGACATGGCACCATAGATTTCATCCAATAAGACTGCATGAATCATCCACCACGGGACTACTTACTGTGAAGAGGCTTCGGAAGGAATTCATGTCATTTGTCACTAGGTTAATCAATCAGTGTGTCAGTCGAGACGGCAAAGGTTACATTTATACCCTTTATAAAAACATAAAATATGCTGAAAGTATAAACAACAAAAGTACACAAATAACCACACACTGAGGACAAATCTCCATTTTTAGTGCCACCTTAATATATTCAGCTCCTCTGCGCCATAATAGGACATCTATATTTTCAGATTATAAAAGCAGAATACAGAATATAACAAAACAAACGCTCGCTTCAGAAAAAAAAAAGTGGGTAAAGCCGTGTTAGGGCTGGGCAATTCAATCGAGAAAAAACATGCAATTTAGCTCAATTAAAGAGGCTCTGTCACCAGATTATAAGTGCCCTGTCTCCTACATAATCCGATTGGCGCTGTAATGTAGATAACAATAGTGGTTTTTATTTTGAAAAACGATCATTTTTGAGCAAGTTATGAGCTAGTTTAGAGTAAGGGTATGTGCACACACACTAATTACGTCCGTATTTCGGCCGCAAGTACCGGACCGAACACAGTGCAGGGAGCCGGGCTCCTAGCATCATACTTATGTACGATGCTAGGAGTCCCTGCCTCGCTGCAGGACAACTGTCCCGTACTGTGTTTTCAGTACGGGACAGTTGTCCTGCAGCGAGGCAGGGACTCCTAGCATCGTACATAAGTATGATGCTAGGAGCCCGGCTCCCTGCACTGTGTTCGGTCCGGTACTTGCGGCCGAAATACGTCCGTCAATTACGGACGTAATTAGTGTGTGTGCACATACCCTTATGCTAATGAGTTTCCCAATGGACAACTTGGTGTGTTTTTACTTTTTACCAACTGGGTGTTGTACAGAGGAGTGTATGACCAATCAGCGTCATACACTTCTCATTGTTCCAGCCCAGCTTCTTTCACTGCACAATCTCACTGTGCTGTGGATCATGCTGGGCTGGAACAATGAGAAGTGTATGACGCTGATTGGTCATACACTCCTCTGTACAACACCCAGTTGGTAAAAAGTAAAAACACACCAAGTTGTCCATTGAGAAACTCATTAGCATAAATCTAAACTAGCTCATAACTTGCTCAAAAATGATCGTTTTTCAAAATAAAAACCACTGCTGTTATCTACATTACAGCGCCAATCAGATTATGTAGGAGACAGGGCACTTCTAATCTGGTGACAGAGACTCTTTAAGTGACGTCATCTTGCGGATTTCGTTTTTTATTTTTTTTTCCCAGCGTCAACTGTATCTGCCTCCTCAGGCCACAGATACAGTTGAATCCATTTGTAGAGCAGGGAGCCGTAAAGTCACTACGTATCACCAGACGCTCACGGCTCAGCACAGACATGCGCGATGCAGGGACGTCATTGCAATTGTCTGCACCGAGCCACACAGACCAGTAGAATCTCCTACACTCGCCATTGGAACGGGGTTAAGGGAGTGCGTATTTTATTATTTTTAAAAAGGCACTATGCATTATACTGCATGGGGAGCACTATAGGGGCATTATACAGTGTGGGGAGCACTATGGGGGCAATATATTGTGTGGGGGCAGTGTCAGGGGGTATATTATATACAGTAGTTTACAGCAGGGGATAAATATTAATAAAATGGCGTAGCATGCAAATAGGGGGCGTAGAATGCAAAAGGGGGTATGGCCTAAATACTCGGTCATTAATCGTAATAGAGGTTACATGTTCAATTAATCGTTATTCTGATTTAGGTCACAATCACCCAGCCCTAGGCCTCATTCACATCTGCATTGTGCTGTCCATCGTTCTGCTCGGCCAGAACAAAAAACAAATACTAGAAGCGCTGGTTCCATTAGACGATGAAAACCCATCGACAGAACCCATTCACTTTAACGGGTTCCGTTGGTGTTCCGTTAGGGTGCCCATGGTTTTACCGGAAACAATAACACAGCATGCTGCGCTACGGTTTGATGTTTTTGGCAGGATCTGAGACGGAGGCCCCTAATTGAGTCTCCAACACCAATGTGAACCGGGCCTTGCACTTTAGTATTTTTTGCTTTAGAATGATTTATCAGTTATCTGCTTCAAAAAGTGTAAAATAAGGAAAGCTTATAGAAGAGACAAGGAAGTAGCAGAACTCAGCCGTGTACATATCTAAGGGGTAAAAGGAACCCATAATTTTCCATGATCAAGTAGATGTTCTATATAGAAATAACCTCAGGAGCTAACCATCGTACAACCAGTGTGTGCGCCAGTCACCGGCTGTACGGTATTATCTCTGTGTTCACCATAGTGCCACTGTAAACATCATCAGTCATAGCGACATTTACACAAGGCTCAAGAGTCGTCGCTTGGAAGCAACGACCTTCCTCGCCAGGCAGGAAACGCTCCCAGTGAATAGGCCAGAAAGGTCCATATACCAATGTGATGCCGAAAGAGTGCCCTTTTTTTCTTATAGTACACTGCACTGTATTTTTTTTAATTTTTAAACGTCTTTAATACATTCATGAGCTGCCTAGAGGGCGCTCCCTACCTAGATTAAGGCCTCATGCACACAACCGCGAAGATTTTTACTGTCCACAAATACGGATCAGACATGGGACATGTTCTAGGACACGTTCTTTATTTTGCAGATCATTTCTACTGCACAGACGGACAACCGTAAATATACGGAAAGGTGTCCATGGCCAATAGAAATGAACGGTTCCGCAATTTCATCTGTAATTATAAATGAAAAACGACGGTCGTGTGTACCGGGGCCCAAGTCCACATTTTGCGCTTCTCTATGGCTATTTTCTTACGGTCCCTACATGCCATACGGCTATGTTATTTTCTATAAAAACAGTGCAAGAAAAGAACACCGTGCCACCAGTTGTAAGAACTATGGGAATGATCCGGTGTTCTTTACCTCAGCAATTGTGAACTTTGTGCACCTCAAACTTGGCTAGAGCGGCAGGAGGCATGGGCTGAGTTGTAAATGGAACTATTTAACCCTTTTCTTTCTAAATTGGTTTAGCTTTTGTTGCCAAATCAGGAGAGACGTTCAGGGATGAATAACTTTTTTGTCACACCCAGATGTAGCGGCTTGGTATCTGTGTGATGTCAATGCCAAAAAATAAAATCGCTTACCTTTTAAAAGCTTTGTAATAAAACCTCTGAAGTGACCATAATATGAACTCATGGAAGGAAGAAAGGGACATTTAATACTACAGTAAAAAAGTAGTGTACATGGTGTGCGCCAAATTTATTATGTATTTGACACTTTTTGCACTTTTCTGAACAGTTTTGAAAAGCGTCTCGAAGAACTGGCATGGCCAAGGCATCGTGCAATGTGCCAAATGTATTCATGGCATGGGACATTTTTTTTAAAGCAAAATACAACAGCCAAAAATCTGTGTAGAAGAGAGAAGTTTGACTAACATGTCTAGTGAGTTGCACCAAATTAATTATACAGTGTGCACCATTGTGATAAATTTGGTGCAGTCTCTGCCGATCTGGTCTAGCCTTATCTTGTCTAAATTTAGGACAATAAAGCAAGCCCTATGGAGCGTTGTTAGATAAATCCAGATAATAAATATTATTCATTACAGAATTTTGATGGACTTGCACGCAAATTTTTTTTTTAAATGGGGTTTCAGGGTGGACATTCCCTTCAAAGCGTATTAAGAAGAAAAAATTAAAACAAAAAAACCCTAAAGTATATTTAAGGCTGTGTTCATATCTGCATCAGGGCTCCGTTCCGACAGAACGGAGCCATAACTGACACAAACGAGAGGTTTCCATTTCCATCACCATTGATTTCAATGGTGACTGATCCGTTGCAAATTGTTTCAGTTTGTTTCTGTTGTGCAGTGGTCCCGTCGTTTTGCCGGAATCAATAGCGTAGGCGACTGCGGTATTCATTCCGTCAAAACAACGGAACAGCTGCACAACGGAGACAAACGGAAACCATTTGCACCGGATCCGTCACCATTGAAATCAATGGTGATGAAAACGGAAACCTCTGGTTTCCCTTTGAGTCAGCCAGGGCTCCGTTCAAATGGAAAATTACGTCGGAACGGAGCCCTGACGCAGATGTGAACGCAGCCTAAGAAAAATAAATAAAACCTGTTGGAAAATCCCTTTCCCTTTAAAATCCTCTCCTAATAACAAACATTACATGGTTTAAAGCAATGATGTTAGAATTAGATTGAGACGGAGTCGAACCTTTATGTAAGTTGCAAGCTTTGTCTTGTAAGCAGCTCCTGCTATTAGTACCTGAGAAATAATACATGAGATGGTGGATCTGTCCTGTGCGGCTCTGCCCCCTCTCTCACAGCACAAATGACTCCATTCCTGAGGACAAGCTGCCCTTTATGGCTTGCAAATGATGCACTGCAATCCATACGGGGGTTTTATTGCTGCAAAGCTGCCTGGATTGTGGACGTGAGCTACAATATGTGGGACAGCTGGGAGATCTGAGGCAGCATGGATTTGTGGAAAAATAATGTAAGATTAACAGATAAGACCCTTATATTCATCAGCACAGTATGACATTTTATTGACTGGTTTGCTATGCCAATTGGGAAAAGTTATAGAATAGAATGCGAATTTCGAAAAAAATAAAAAATAAATCTTCAGTCTTTAATTTCTTACCATAAAAACAAGTGCAAAATAATGCAAAATGCAGCGATTCCTGGGATCCAGAGGATCACATTGTCAGCTGTAGTTAGAGGAGATAGAGACTCCTGATCAGATGTATATACTTCACTGTATACAGCCAACTGATGAAATTCACACAGCGTAACTACATTTTTTAAAACAAGCATTTGTCTAAGGGCCCGTTCACATGAACATGAATCTCGTCCGTGTGCGGTCCATGGAAATCACGCACAGCACACTGATCCATTCATTTCAATTGGGCCGTTCACACATGCAGGACTTTTCACGCAGCGAGTGTCCGTTACGTGAAACTCACTGCATGTCCTATATTGGTGCGTTTTTACACACCTATTGAAGTCAATGGGTGCGTGAAAATACGGACGCACATCAGTGTGTTGTGCGTGATTTGTGCATCAATTCCATCGAAAATAAAAGTGCTTTGCATGAAAACGCATGCCACTCACCAAGCACACTGATGCAATCACGCAACGCACACGGACAGATTTACGTGCGGTTTTACTTGATGTCAAAGGACAGACAATATTTCAGATCATAGGATCAGTGGCACAAACATGAGGACGCATTTCATGTATCATTAGCGTCACGTACTGCCGGCCTAACCCTCAAAAAAACCTCGAGTTGTCCTAAAGAGCGTCTATCACCAAAAAGAGAAACTCCTGTTCAGCCCTCTTTTTAAGCAGTCTGTTTATAGGTCGATCAGGTCATACTATGCTGAATCTGACTGGTTAGAGCCCTCACTGTAGCTTCAGCCTTTAGACTCAGACACAAGCCAACCCTCCAGACTTATTTGCTTGAAAGTGAAAGTAACTGAAAAATTACATACAAGACACTAAACAAGGGATATCATGTAACAATGTTCACAAGGAAATAGATCATAAACGGATACAGCTTACACCCCAAATATTGGTGACAGATACACTTTTATGCAAAGGCCAATACTAGAGTGAACGGTTACAGTATTTGGAAATAAACAAAAGGATACAAAAAGATAGGAGTCAACAACATCACCATCACTAGACCAGAAAATCCATTACTTGATATGGAAAATAATAGTTTCTTAGAAAACCTCGATAAACACACATTATAATGGGATCACTAGACTAGATAGTTAAAAGCAGAAGGCACATGGAAGCCCAAAAAGTCCCTGTGTTCCCCTCAAAACTTCTCAGGGAAAAACCTATTTGGCACGGTTCCAGGATACCAGTTTTAATCAATCCTCCTCTTGGAGCTGTTCACATGTAGAATTGTAATAATTGGCAATTTGGTGATCTGCTGTGGATTGCTATCCAGAATGTCCTTTATGTGTTACCATCTCAGTGGTGATTGTTTTAGTACACAAAAATTATTTTTGTGCATTAAAGCCAGTTCAGTAAAGATGCAATAACAATATTAGGCCCTGTTCACACAGTTTTTTGCAGGCAGAAAAATCTGCCTCAACATTCCTTCAGGAATGTGGAGTCAGATTTTGACCTGCCTGCCCGCTGTCTGCCACATTTTTCAGCCGTGGCCATTGAGCGTCGCAAAAACGCAGTGAAAACCGCTTTCTCTGCCTCCCATTGATGTCAATGGGAGGTCAGAGACGTAGACACCCGAAGATAGGATATATCCCTTCGTTTTCCCATGTTTTTTTTTTTGTTTTTTTTAAAACCCTCCGCCTCCTTTGAAATCAATGGGAGGCGTTTTTAGCGTTGTTTCCATGTCAAAAAAACTCCATGTGAACGTCCCCTTATAGAGCATTTTAACTCAAAAATCCAAAAAGAGTCCAAGAATTACTCTCGGGTGTTAAGTTGGTGATACACTTTAGATGAAAGTCAGCCAAACCCTCCGATCCCAGTAGGACGTGCCGATCTAAAGCCCATGGGGGTAGCCTAACAATCCTCATATGTTTGCAGTCAGGGGGAGAAGCATTGCCTCTACAGGAGAATACCTGGGGCAGACCTCCATATGAATTCAGAGGCATAAGGTGACGTAGGGCCCCATAGACTTCCATCGGCGTCATAAGGTACCATACAATTCAAATTTTGCACTGAGCCATAATTATGTCCTAACCGTGAATATTTTGGCCTTTTTACTCCCACGCCCGCTGTCTGGTGAGCAGGTTTATAGGAGTACAAATCAATCCTCAGCTCGGAAACCACAATGCTGTGTGCACAAGCAAGGAGGGCACTGTCCATCTTTCCACATCCTGTTTTGCTTAAATAAATCATACCAGGGGCTCACCTCTACTCACGCACAAGATGCACAAACACGTACTGTCACACAAGGTACATGACTACAACGTGACAACCACATTCTTACACAACATGTCAACTCTGCCTGCAGGCACCCCTCAGGATGGAAAGCGCATTTCACAGCAACACGTTTTCTTAAATGTATGTTGACTGTAAACACCATTTTACCGTATACATATAGAATTACTATACATAAAAGCATTGCTTTACTTCAGCTACTGACCCTGTGTTACAGCCTGTCTTACAATGCAAAGCTACATTAACAATTCAGCAGGCTTCAGAGCTGCAATCCCCCCCCCCCCCCTAATGTCTGTATGCACTTGGTGACTTGTAGGGATATATACAAATCAGTATAACTAAAACTATACATCAGGTACTGTATAGGAAAATACTACATTATAGGAGCTTTACTTAAACTAGGGCTACAGGTAGACTTGGCTGCGACACAGGTCACACTGTCAAGGATCGCGGTGCCACGATGCGTACATTGTAGTAATGTAAGTGATTGCAGTTTGAGCTGCGCCTCGCAGGTTTCCACAACCATGACTTGGAAGTCGCAAGAAATCTAAAAGTATGGATTTATTGCGACGGTCGGGACAACTTGCGGGTCACAACGAGGCCACACTCTCATTACTGCGATGTATGCAGCACAACACAGTGATCTTATGATGCGTAACCTGTAACACAGCAAAAGTCGCCATGTAGCACTAGCCTTCCTGCCGGCTTATGACTATTTCCAATGGAAATCTGCAGAGCTGTGAATACAGCTCTGGACAATGATATAGACTATATACCAGGGTCAGGGCAAGATAAATAACACAGCGGACAGGGTTAATTTTGGCCATTTAGGCCCCACGCACATGACCGTAAAAAATCTGCATAATTGCGGACAGTAATACGGTCCGCAGTTATGGACCCATTCGGTTCTATTGGGCGCGGACACATTTCCGTATAGCTACGGATAGCTGTCCGTGCCGGGAATTATGGAGCATGTCCTACTTTTCGTATTTCACGGGCCGTGCTCCCATGCTTTGTGTAAAATAGGTCGGTAACAACATGTGAGCAAAAGTTAAACATGAAAAAGGAGGCGACAAGACGACACACAGGACACAGGGGTGCTACCCAACTTTTTATATTTGTATATATATATATACATATATATATATATATATACACACACACATATACATACATACATACATATATATATATACACACACACACACACACACACACATATACATACATACATACATATATATATATACACACACACACACACACACACACACACACACACAAAGCAGTTGTGGAAAAATGCTGCAAAGTAAGAATGCTTTCACAAATAGAAGTGGTTGCGATTTGTTAATTGATTAAAAAAAACGAAGTGAATAAACAGAAAAGAAATCTAAAACAAAATCAATATTTGATGTGACCACCCTTAGCTTTCAAAACGGCATAAATAGCACCATGCTTTGTATGTCATCATTGGCTATTGTTTTGTAATTATTATATAATAAAGACCACTATTGCTTTCAGAATTTGCGAGACAGGTGGTAAAATACTGCCATAAAGGCAAGGTAGTGCTATGTGTTGGATCAGACGAGAGAGCCACTGACGTACCCCTACCCTATGGACAGGATTCTATTTAGACGCAAGGTCATTGCCTTTAAACACAATCAGCACACAGATGAACGAGTCCAAACGTAAAGAACCGATTAATAACGGATCACTTCCCATTTCACAATCCCATGACTACTGCTCAGAGCCAGAAATATTGCACAAGCAGGACACTGCCTCGATCACAACGCAGGTTACTGCAAGCACAGTAAGGGCTCGTCCAGACGTAGCGGAATTGCGTTTTTTTTTCCATCCGGGATTGTGGACAGAAAAAAAACGCAGCAGAATACAGTAGCAGCAAAGTTAGTGAGATTTAACAAACCTCATCCACACGCTGCGTAAATATTCAGAGCCGAAATTGACCTGCGGTGCGTATTTTCCGGACCGCAGCATGTCAATTCCTGTTGCAGAAAGTAGAATGAATTGCTGCGTTTTTCAGAGGAGACGTCACCATCTCACAACATTGTGAAAAACGCCACAAAATACGCACCATTTTCTGCAGTCAAAAACGCAGGAAACTGTGCATTTTTTGCAGCAGCGGAACCTCTGATACTTTCAACAGAACTTCTGCAGAAATTTAGCAATTCAGTTACGTATGGACAAGCCTCAATGGTCATCACCAGCTCTACACAGTTACAAATCAGGACAGTAAGGCCCCATGCACACGACCGAAAAATCCCCCGTAATTACAGTCCCATTAATTTCTACGGCCGATGAACACTTTCCAGTATGTCTACGGGAGGGTGTCCGTGCATAGAAACCTGCCGCATATAAATATGTCCTATTTTTGTCTTTTACGGACCATGCTCCTATACTTTATAATGGGAGAACGGGCCGTAAAAACGTCCGTCTGTCTGTGCCCGTAATTACGGGTCGTAACTACGGGCACGGTCGTGTGCATGAAGCCTTACAGAACATCTCACAGCTTGCCCTTCTGTATATTCCACCTAGTTACTAATGGTTTAGCGCTGGATTTTGTATTACTAGTAACATGAAAAATTACATGGCATCAGATCCACGGTCCGATCAAGGCCATGCTATAGCGAAGGCCCACCAGATCTAAAGCTGGCAGCTTATAAAAAGAGCTGCATATATGCGTGTATACCATGGGTCAGCAACCTTCAGCACTCCAGCTGTTGTGAAACTACAATTCCCGGCATGCCCTGGCAACCCGTGACTGGAATAATAAAGACTTCGGATGCCAGGGCATGCTGGGAGTTGTAGTTTCACAACAGCTGGAGTGGCGAAGGTTGCGAACCCCTGGTATATAACATGTTACTGGGGGTTCTCTGGTCTAGAGATATTACAGATAAAGTAACAATCATGGGGACAGACATTTTTACTGGACTTTTGTGAAGTAAACACATAGAAAAGTACTACATGTAGGCTTCACACAAGCCTGGGTGGCAGACAACAGGGAATAGTAGAGTGCAACCAACAGCACAGCAAAAGGGGATAAGATCCTCTTATAGTTTAGTGTCCCTTGAACGCAACAAATACAAGGAGTAAAGGAAGCCATTTTCTGGAAGGAACAGATTTCCAAGACTGTACGAATCATCCCATAAAGCCACATATAGTACACGTCACAGGGGGGGGGGGGCGCTAAGTATTTCTAGCAACAAACCTCATAACAATGAGCATATATACTCCCATGCATCTAAACATTGCGCACGTATGTCAACATTTGCGGCAGGTAAAGGGTTGGATTTGCTTCCTCACGTATGTACATATAGGCGTCTCTCTGCTCCCTACATACATATCACAGCCTGTATGGACACGTTAACCAATCTCCCCGTTAAAGCATAAACGCAGGAAAAAAATCATTTTGTTCTCACTTCAACAGAAATCGTTTCGCAACTGGAATCCTGAATATTTAACCAAGACGGGGAAGTGAACTGTGATATCACTACTTATAGCGGCGACAACCAGAGCAATTTCCCTAAATCAACAACCCCCCTCAGTATCTAGTGCTGAATCCAGCAGATGGTCTGTAGATCTTTATTGAATGCCCCCCCCCCCCCCCCCCAACAGCTAAAACCATAGAGCACATAAATAACCAGTGAGCATTCAGGACTGTGCATTACACGTCCTAATACGACATCCTGCCGTTCCAGAAAACCGTATCACAATCATATCACACAGAAACGGGGGCCCCTGGGGCAGACTCCATTTTCTGTGTCACACGCTGCTCTTGCCTGACAGGATGACAATGACGGCTGCTGTTACTTACACGGCTGCAGCCTTCCCCAGCCATTGTGATTACACTGCCCTGAGATCCTCATCAGCGACATGCATGCTTTTTACTTACAGGATGAGAGCATTCAGCTACTTCCTCTGCACGTCTAGTGACCTGCTGCTGCTCACCTCCCACCAACAGACTATTGGACGGGTGTAGCTTACATATCAAAAAGATTAGTGTCCATTGGGTTTCCTTCAGGTCACATGATGCTGTGCACGGTTTAGCAATACACTGGGGAACATGGCACATCTGATTCATATCATGCTCCGTTTAGTGCGATCAGTCCATTGCTGCGATCAGATACAATTTAGGGGTGTATACAGTGGAGACGGTAGGTATCAAGGATAGCCCAAATACATACTAGATCCCACAGGATTTTTTTCATTTTATTATTATTTCTGGATTTTCAATAAGGTCGAAGAAAGAAATGGGAATAATAAAGCATTAATACCGTATTGCTTGCTGTATTGTTTTCATATCATTTCTGATTTCCTCCACATGCCTTCTTATAGGAAAAGTTTTTAAGCAATCCCTCCTTGCATATACTCCCATACTATTCGTTTTGGTTGCTTATTATAGTGCAAGCCTATTCTGCAGCGCTGTACAGAGATTGGTCCCATTCACATCAGTCCCTGTCCTCAAAGTCCAAATTTCAGATCACGCAATGGAGGTCAATTTCATAGAAAGCCAATTAACCACTATATGTTTTTTTTTTTATAGTATGGGAGGAAGAAAGGGAGAAGAGAACATACAAACTCTATGCAGATGTTCTTCTTGGGTCGGATTAGAACCCAGGACCACAGTGCTAACCACTGAGCTGCCATGCTTTAATGTACCTCCAACTTTAGGGCTTATTCACACGAATGAGTGGAAACTGATGTGAAAAACAGCCTTTCACACCCGTGTTGCACTCGTTTTCACGGATCCCTCATAGACTTGAGTCTATCGAGGGATCCATGAAAACGGAAGAAAATAGGATGTTCTATTTTTCAATGGACCCTTCACGCAGTCCCTTAAAACAACGGCCATGTGAACGGCCCCATTGAAATACATGCGTCCGTGTGACGGCCTTTGTTTTAACGGCCATCACACGGACGTATACGTTATTTGTGTGAATAAGCCAGAGGATTTTTTTCTCACGGATCTACAGTTACGATGCAAGTCAGAGCATTGGTTTGTTTTCTTTCACATGGGCAGATTTTACAGGTTTCCCATAATGCAATTACAATTTCCCTGGGCAGCCCCTGGCAGTGAACTTCGTAGCAAGGAATACAAGGAGCCTAAATAAGAGCTGTACGGCTATGTTCACATAGGGCAGATACACTGCATAGAAGCACGCAGCTTATCTGCCCTGTACGCCACAGGGAACTCCGGCCGCAAAACCGCACCAAGTTGTGAATGCGTAAACGCTGCAGGGTTTCCACAACGGAATTCTGTGCAGAAATTCCACAGAATTTACAGTAGCAGCAAAGCGGATGATATTTTGAAAATCTGATGCCCGCGCTACGGAAAAAAAATGCAGCGAAAACGTTAATTGACCTGCGGTGCGGAATTTAAATGCGGAGCATGTCAATTTATGCTGCGTTTTTGTTGCAGGTTTTCCCCATTTGACAACAGAAAGCCAAGTGTTGCGACTTTTGCAACACAGAAAAAATAATAATTCATACTCACCCAGAACTCCCTGCCTCTTCCTCCAGTCCGGCCTCCCGGGGTGACGTTTCATCCCATGTGAACATTGCAGCCAATCACAAACCAATCACAGGCTGCAGCGGTTACATGGGTTGTAGCGTCATCCAGGGAGGCCGGACCGGACGGCTAAGAGGGGATGCGCCACCATCTCAATGGCCTAGGTAAGTATGGGCGTTATTTTTCTACGCCGCTTACCGCAGCAGAAATTCCAGCCGTTTTTCCGATGGAAATTGCTGCACGTTCCACGTCGGATACGCTGCGTGGTTTTTATGCAACGTATCCGACCCGTGGGAATCTCGCCTAAGAGTTCATCTATTATCTAGTAGAGGTTAAAGGAGAGGAGATCATTAGAAAACTAGGAGCATGCAGCAAGGAAGTCTAAAAGGGACTTTTTGGTTTTACTTCTCCTTGTAGCCTAGAATTATCCCATCCGTGCTGAAACTGAAATCAGCACTTTAACAAACCGAACAATACCCCAATATATACTAGTGGTCCTAGTGACTAGATAACAAAACCAGAAGATGAAACAAGTCACGACCAGATAATTGGAAAAATACCAACAGTCTTTATTAAATTAAATTTAGACACAAACACAACATATAACAATTCAATATATTAAAATACCATAAACCCTCGAACGGGAATGGAATCCGGACAAAAAAAAACAGAGCGACCCCCAAATGGTAAAAAATGGTCACAAGCGACTCCTATATACAGCTAAAGTGCATAAGTATAAACTGTTGAGCAAGTGCTAGGCATAATACATTTGCACAGATGGACACGTATGCATGATGTAAATAGTAAAAAATCTAGAATGCAGTCCTAAGTACATATAGCACACTGAGCAATATACCTACATAGTAAAAGGAGAATAGGAGATCCGGACCAGGAAGGGGGACCTCTGCTTGACCCGACGCGCGTTTCGCTTGTGCTTCGAGCAGCACAAATGTCAATCTTAATATTTTTTTTTTGCGCAATTGCTACTTCTGCACATTTTACTCCAGAAATCTGGTGTAAAACGATTGATAAATTTCCCCCATTGACTTCCTTCTAGATTTCAGTGCTTTTACACAGCAGCCTATCTAAACAAACAGCGTTGCAGTGTAAAGTATGGACAACTGTAGGTACAGACTTGCGGATCATCTCCAAAACCACAACAGAACAATTGCTTGAAAGGGGATCTGTCAGCTCTCCTGTTTATCTTAGTAAATACGTAAAACAATGTTCTTTACTTAGAACTCTGCTTTGTGCTGTTCCTATGTTGTTCTTCCTGGAAATGTATGAATAAATGGACAACTGGGTGGCACCATTTACCTTGTCAATGGGGTGTATCCCTACACAATGACAGTCTGACTTGATTGGACTAAGGCTTTCAATTTGATTGTTAAAGGCTGTACAATTTTCCAGGTAATACTCTGTTTACCTGCAAAATCATGGGGCCATTGATGCATCGACTCTTAATGGTTTCACAATTTTGCAGGTAAACAGCAGTTTTACCCGCAAAACAATACAGCCATTAACAAACAATTTAAAAGCTGCGCCAAGTAGTGTGTCGGCACAGTTTTCGGACTCCTGATGAGGCCTTTCAATAAGTAGGGATACACCCTATGGACAAGGGGAATGGCAACGCCTAGTTGCCAAATTATTCATAAATTGCCAGTAGGAATAACAGAGGAATGGCGCAATGCAGAGTTCTAAGTAAAGCTGCTCCAGAATATTTACTAAAACATATATACCAGGAGAGCGGACAGCTCCTCTTTAAGTTTGGTTTAGAACCAGTTTTGAGGCCTCAAAACTGCTGACCGCGCAATATAAAAGGGGTAGCGCGTTATAACTGAGTGACAGCTCTGGCGGTCTCCTGACTGCCCAATACAGCCGTAACTCAGAGCAGCACTTGCGACCAGGGGAATTAAATGTCCATGAACCAATTTAACTTTAATTTTTTATTTTAGCGGCCAGTCAATAAGAGCTTTCATTACATCAATGCACAACATATATAAAAAGATTAGGCATTAGTTACACAGTTCTAGGCACATTGGCAGCCCGGCTGCAGAGGTGGTCTAGCCCTACTACACTGTGGCATTTGTACCAACAAAGTCAATTTGTAATAAGTGCCTACAACATATAGGACTAGGTCAACTATGACAGCTATACGTACATTTTCAAATGATAAATGCCACCACTAGCGCCACAACTGAGAAAAAAATCCATCACTTCAGATTCTGCCAGGCACAAAGAGCAGATAGTCCAATCCTGAAAGCCCCCAAAGACATCAGCTTCTCGTTAAATTCCCCCAAAATAGGTGGGACATGTCTGCTATCAATGTCCATAAGAGTTTTTATGGTTCGCCAATACGGATCCAAAGGCTACACATCCGTAGCCGTCCGCAATTGCGGAAGCACCCATAGGACTTCTGTGGACGAGTCTGTGCCAAGAATATGACATTCTATGTTTTGCGGATCATTTCTATGGCCCGGACACTTATCCGTAAATATATATGGAAATGTGTCCGTGGCCAAAATAAATAAATGGGTCTGCAATTTCATCCGTAATTACATATGTAAATTTAGAGTCGTGAGTATGGGGCCTTAATCTCACATTTATGATGTAGAACAAACTGTCGAAAAAAACAAAACACAAGTTTCCCCAATTCCTCTCCAGCGCTGCACTTTGTAACGTTCATAAAGACACATGTGAATGTCATATGCATCTCCCCCAAATCCATTCACTTAGACTGATAAGATTTAACAGTAGGATACCACTTGCCAAAAATACCAATAAGAGAAAGTTGCAGTCTAAAGCCGTGGACACCGCGATTACCAGGAATCTATTATAAGTAGCTATTAACCAGTAGCGCAATTACAAAAGATAAAAAGATTTGTTACTATTAAGAGCCCGACATTGTACATTATTCTTTGTGTCAAGTTATACAATTTCCAATATATTTTTGGTGTCAATTTCTTAAGGTTTTCAAGATCACCGTTTGCGGTCATTCAATGGAAACCGTAATGGTTTACTTCCAGGAGATTATAAATCAGTCCTGGTGGCACAGCTCGCGACAGTACAGTTATCAGAGTTATGTCTTGTAACGAGCAGCACACCTATGTGATCACCACATGACCAGAACTGATTATCCCCTGGAAGTAAGCAAAAAATGCTCCTATTGAATCACTGCAAGCAGAGATCTTGAAAACCATGAGGAATTGAGATAGAAAGTAGAATTCTTCACTGTACAATGAGTAAGCTTTATTTGCTGAAAACAGAACACCTCTTTATTGTAGAACGGTTTGAAATTTAAGTCCAAATTTAAACCAATATATGACCTCCCTGTCCACCAACAAGACACTCCTGTCACCTGTTTTATTCCAATAGTCAGGAGACTCTGGGGTTGAAGCATGAAAGTGGTTCTGGATGGCTGGAATATAAGATGCCCACGGGGGGGGTTATTAAGACTGGCGTTTCATTCTCTAGTCTTAATATAAAAGAAAGTTGAGGTAAGATGCGACATCTATTACGAGGCAAACACTTCCTAATTAAAGGTGTTGCATCTTTTGACCGACTGTGTGAAAGAGCAACGACCATGGTCATGCGCCAGCCATTCCCCCTATGCTCACTTTGCCGGTGCTCTTTTGCCCTCCGGGTCCCCATCCAGCTCCCTCTGCATTCTGCAGCTCATAAGAGGCCCTGACGAAGCAACGCAGCCCTTAAAGAGGTTTTTCCCACAAAACACACGTATTCCCCATCTATAGGATAGGGGATACACGTGTGATCCATGGGGGTCTGACCGCTGAGACCCCCAGGGAGATGAGAATGGTAGACCGAAGACCCCCCCGAAGTGCTCACTGAGAATCGAGCGCTGGTGCACACAGTTGGCCAGAGTTCTATTCATTTCTATGGAGCTGCCTGAGAGAGCAGTCCTGGAAGTCCCATAGAAATGAATGGAGCTGTGGCCAAGTATGTGCACCAGCGCTCCATTCCCAGTGAGCACTTCTGGGGACTTTGGGGCCCCCAGAGATGAGGAAACCGAGAGATGGGGAAAACCTCTTTATCAGTGCTGCATCACCTACATCGTCATAACACTTCCCGGTGTCAGGACCTTGTAGGAGCCCCAGCAAGCGGAGGGGAGAAGAGGATCGGCGAGGTGAGCAGATTTATTTAATTGTCCGATAGGTGGGGAAGGGGTTGCCTGATAAGGGGGGGGGGGGGTCTACACCTCCCCGAGTACTATCTACACCAGCTTGGAGCTAGCCTAGATTTCCACTCTAGTTTACGCCAACTGGCAAAGAAAGGTTAATAAATTCCCCCCAATGTGTTTCAAATAAATTAAAACTTGACGCTGCACTTGCCAACAGTTTAGGATTGAAGAAAATAAAAAATTTCACTAGCAAATTGTTCCGACTAATCCAGCAATATAAAGAACATTTTAAGCAGAAAACTAAAAGTCCTTACTTGTAGTTGCAAAGTGTGACGCAGGATGGTTTCTTCTAACGCGTGAATCCACTTTTCTCTTTCATCTGCATCCCGGGCTGTTAGAAAGAAAGCAACAGAGATAAATGTATAACTCAGAAGGCTGCCCAATGTACACGTCCCAGGGGCCTCCAAGCGGAGATATCACAGCCTTAAAAATACATCAAGAAAAGATTCCTCCTTTCAAGAACTAAAGACAATAAAGCACAAGATAAAACCATTTACAAGGTCTCCCTGATGCAACACTGTATACTGTTTATCTCGAAAAGCGACATCAATGTCCCTCAGCGGGATCTAATCTGATGAAAACAATTCGTAGCTCATCACCTTTATCTCATGAAGAATAAAAAAACAAAACAAGTCTTAAGACATTATCAGGAGTGAGATGACCGAGTGCCACGATATCACCAGAAAATTATAATTACCAAGTCACAAGGTTTTACAATTCTCAACCTAAGGACGGATTCACACGAGCATGTGCGTTTTGCGCACGCAAAAAAAGCGGCGTTAACATCTGTGTCAGCCCCATATGATGCGTGGCTGCATGATTTTCACGCAGCCGCCATCATTATGACACTCCGTTTGGATGTTTGTAAACAAAAAATTGGTGCTTCTCTGTTTACATTCATAGTTTGACAGCTGTTGCGCGAATCCCGCGCGTCCCACGGAAGTGCTTCCGTGTGGTGCACGTGATTTTCACAAAACCCATTGACTTCAATGGGTGCGTGATACGCGAAATACGCACAAAGAACGGACATGTCGTGAGTTTTTCGCAGCGGACTCACGCTACGTAAAAATCACGCAACGGTCTGCACGGCCTCATAGACTAATCTAGGTCAGTGCGACGCACGTGAAAATCACACGCGTTGCACGGACGTATAGCCCGTTCGTCTGAATAAGCCCTTAGGCTACATTCAGACGAGCGTGAAAAAACGCAGCGTGTTTCCTACATTCGTCCGTGTGTTGTGTATTAGAATCAGTGTGCTTTGCATGTAGCGTGCGTTTTTCATGTCCGTGCAAGCACTCAATTTTTTTCAATTTATTTGATGCGTGAAACACGGTCAGCACGCGGATGTCGTCTGTGTGTTCACCGTGATTTTCACGCACCCATAGACTTCAATGGGCGAATAGGTGCGTGGAAATGCACCGATATAGGACATGCAGTGAGCCTCACGCAACGGACACATGCTGCGTGAAAAACAACGCATGTGTGAATGGCCCCATTGAATTGCATGGGTCCATGTGCCGTCAATAATTTCATCGCACAGCACACAGGCGAGGATTACGCTGGTCTGAACGAGACCTTCGTTTTTGTTTTTTTTAGAAAAATCCAGTAAGTGACACAGAAGGTAATAAACATCGGCCTGTCCTGACTACCGCTATGTTGCTTTCTCCTTGTCGGCACAGAACCAGTCCAACTTTGAGATGAACGTCTGAGCCATTGGGGACAGGTTGCTTGTTAGAGATACTGTGCCTTATATAGTAGACTTGTACTGATGATTTTCCTGCCCCGTCTGCAAACAACTTTCCACTAATACAAAAGTCTGCCGATGAATCCAAGTCTGAACCATCAGCCTTATCTTTGTGTTGTCAGGCTCTGCATCCTTATCATACAGTCTGTCTCAGATGAGGTCTACGGCCCAGGCATGAATTAGCGGACGGCATAAATAGGAATAGGACATTTTGACAATAATCAAACCAACACCTCTCCTTCTCGGTCATATTGTAAAATTAAACACTGGTGTAGGTCTTTTTAAAAAAAAATAGATTTGCATCCCATTTACAGACTATATACTGCTACAAAAAGCAATCTAGAATTCCTAACAGTCCTATATATTAGGGAGAGTTTGCAACAATATAAAAATTAAGGGTAACTAAAAGCTTTTAATAGAAAAAAAATATATAACTTTTGACATGTCAGAAGTTATTTAAAACTTTAGTTACACTTTAAGTAATTATGTGATGTAGAGATTCAATGTGAACCTACACACTATTCAGTTTAGTAGAAATTCATCTATATCATGTCCAACGAGTCCAGATAATCCCAAACCTATCCGTTGTTGCGTTCCGTCAAAAGCAGAGCATGTCCTACTTTGGTCAGTGATTCCTTGACCGTGGGGCCCATAGAAGTCAATAGGTCCGTTAAAAAAACAAACGGCACATGGAAGGCTTCCGTGTGCCGTCTGTTTTTAACGGATCCGTTGCCCTAGTAACGAAAGGGCGTGCCAAAGTTAACAAACTGGGACATGTGACAAGTTCAAATAAAGTTCAATAACTTCCGTTTTTTTCTTAACGGAAACACAACGTCCATTTGCGACGGAAACACGGAACGGACCTGGAGTACACACGGATACCATAACAGACACATGGATCCGTGAGAAACAGCCGTGAAAATGGTGACAGAATTGTGCATGAGGCCTTAAATTGTCTTCAAAAATGTAATGTGCATCTTTGCTGGCAATTTATTCTCAGAAAGAAAGGAAAACATTGTGTTTTTATTTTTTGTGCAGCCCCACTTTAGTTTTCCCTAGGCCTAGGATGCGCTCAGCTCACCCCTCTTCCTCACATAGATACTACATGCAAGCTACGTTAAGCAATAAGAAAGACCGTGCGAACAGCATAAGGACAGTAGGGCCAAATGCACACAATGCGTATTACGTGCAGGCTTTCCACTCATTTTCCTGCAGAAAATCCTCAGCGTAATACAGTACCAGCAAAGTAAATGAGATTTCAAGTAAATCTCATCTACACTTTGCAGAATTTTTGCACCACGTAAGTTGACCTGAGATGCATATTTTAAAATCCACAGCATGTCAATTTATTTTGCGTTTCCACCTGCGAACTGTATCTGACAAGTTTATATATAAAGAAAACACATTAAAAAAAACAAAATCCACAGAATAAAACCGCACCTATTTCCTCAAACTGTAAAAAAAAATGCACCTAAAAGAAAGGAAAAAAAAACACACGATTATGTGCAGATTTTACATGCGTTTTTGATGCGGATTTTCTGCAACAAATTACGTAAGTGTGCATGTAGCCTAGTGCTGCAATGCCAGCATATCATCTGCTTTTCAATACATAGGTCACTGAATAAAACATTTCTTGTTCTTAAAGTAAACTACAGGCAAAAGCTAAAATTTCCGGGCGCACACCTCTCCTCCCTAAGTGCCACTTGCATGGTCTGCGTCGATCCATAACATTTTCAGGTGCCTACCTGCATCCTGCTTGTGCACATAGGACCCAGGCATCGGTTGTCATGATCCGCCCGGGAAATAACTATGCACGCAGTTATAACAAAGGTACTTCATATACAAGTTCCCAATCATCATGGACCGAGTCAGACTTCAGGGGTGAGGTCAGCTGCTCCACCTCAATTTTCTCTTTTAGCCTAGAGTTTCATTTTAAAAACTTTCCCACAACCATTGTGCCTTGGTGCACTTTACATCTGTGTTTGCAGAGATGACAGATCACTCTTTACAAGACCTACTTAATATTCATGTTTCCTATTTCTGTAGGTTTACTTTTTCTCCCCATTGTTAAAGAGTCTCTGTCACCACATTATAAGTGGCCTATCTTGTACATTATGTGATCGGCGCTGTAATGTAGATTACAGCAGTGTTTTTTATTTAGAAAAACGATCATTTTTTACGGAGTTATGACCTATTTTAGCTTTATGCGAATTACTTTCTTAATGAGCAACTGGGCGTTGTACAGAGGAGTGTATGACGCTGACCAATCAGCGTCATACACTTCTCCCCATTCATTTATACAGCACATCGCGATATAGCTGTGTGCAGCCACATAAACGCACTATAACATTACTGCAGTGTCCTGACAATGAATAGACATTACCTCCAGCCAGGACGTGATGTCTATTCAGAATCGCGACACTTTAGTAGCGTCTCTCTGATATTTACAGCAAGGCAAGCGTAATCTCGTAAGATTACGATGTAACCTGTCATTTCAAACGAGATTACGCTTGCCTTGGTGTAATTATCACAGAGACGCTATAGAAGTGACAGGATTCTGAATAGACATCACGTCCTGGCTGGAGGTAATGTCTATTCACTGTCAGGACACTGCAGTAATGTTATAGTGTGTTTATGTGGCTGCACATAGCGAAGTGTATGACGCTGATTGGTCACCGATTGGTCAGCGTCATACACTTCTCTCCACAACGCCCACTAGGACAAAAAGTATAACACGCCCAGTTGTCCATTAAGAAACTCATTAGCATAAAGCTAAAATAGGTCATAACTCCGTCAAAAATGATCGTTTTTCTAAATAAAAAACATTGCTGTAATCTACATTACAGCACCGATCATATCATGTACAATATAGGCCACTTATAATGTGGTGACAGAGCCTCTTTAAGTTATATAGAACACATATGCTGGTGTTTAAAGTGTTAAAGGGGTTCTCCCAAACATGACAGATCATGGAAATCTGACTAATCCTGGTGCCAGCAATCAATGAAGTGACAGAGCGTGCCTGGTCCTTCTGAAATTAATGGGGTTACATGTTCTCAGCACTGGCCCAGCCCGTTCTCAAAGTCAACGAGGGTCCCAATCAGCTAACCCCCAAAGATCAGATACATAATGTGGTTTTCTAATGTTTTGTTAATGAACTCGAATAGGATTATCGACGAACAAGACAGCAAGAGAATAATGCACCATTAACACGACCGTAAAAATCTCCGTAATGGCGGACCGTAATACGGTCCGGATTAGGGACACGCCCGGTTCTATTGGCCGCGGACACCTTTCCGTATCGCTATGGATAGGTGTCCGTGCTGTAGAATCGTGTTGGGAATTATGGAGCATGTCCTACTTTTTGTTTTTTACGGGCCGTACTTTGTACGGGAGCACGGCCCGAAAATACGGCACATGGGCGTGTGCATGAGGCCTAAGGCTAGGTTTACTCCACATCTGGGGTGTACGTTCAGCATATTTGCTGGGAGGAGCTTCTGACATACGTTTAATGTTGAATCAACTATATTTAAATAAAATGTATACGGCATAGTTTACATTTTTTTTAATGGTAATCAATGGTGTACAGTTGACTACTTATATGAACAAGCCGTATTTAGGTAACAGGACCCTTTAGTAAATCAGCTGGCATCCGGTGATTAATGGCAATGGTTTCTGACCCGCTGAGAGCATCATCAGATTAACCCAAATACATAAGAATCAAGTTGTTTGAATTTATAATATAAAGCAGCCGATCGATCGTCTGGCTGCAGAAAAAAAAAAAGATAGTAACATACGGAAATGTAACACAATGGGGCTCATGTACTAACATTATGACAAGGGGGTGGGGGTGTATTCTAAGAGTCCAAATTCTATTAGAAAACTTTTTTTAAACACTAACCCCCCATCCTACCAGTTTATTTATTTTTTCCCGGCAGTCACAATATTGAGACATATGTATCGATTCATGTCACAAGTTTTAAGCATTGTTCACATGGAGGTTTTTTTGCAGACAGAAAATTCTGCCTGGAAAAATCAGCTCTGTTTTTTTGCCGCGAATTTCGCCGTTTTTTTTTACCTCTTTCTGCAACAGGAAAATCTACGAGCATTTTTTCCGTCTCCCATTGATTTCAACTGGGTTTTTGAGGCGGAAAACGCCTAAAGATAGGACATGCCTTTTACCTGCAAACGTTCTTTCAAAAAAAAAAATCCACCTCACAATTAAAATCAATGGGAGCCAATTTCGGCAGTTTTTTGCCAACGGCAAAAAAGGAGGCCAAAAAAAAGTGTGTGAACAGGGAGGGACTTCTGCATCAACAAAAAAAATGACATCCAAATGGCGACTTTTGTGCCGTTATCAACTTTTATACGTCATTTTTCTGGTGTATAAAAAAAAGTTGCAAAACTCCCCCCAATGTGTTAGAAGATAATTATAAAGTAACATGCAGGATACACACAAAGATGACCTCCAATACCCATTTAAGTCAGTTTTGGGCAACTTTTCTGAGTAACTTAAAAAGGTAAAACCATTTGCTCTTCAAAAAGTGGCTTGAGTTTTTCCTTAGTTCGGACTGATTTACTATTGACATACTGCAGATTTACAGTGTAACCCGAAGGCTTTGCCTGTGTTCAGACGATGTTGTGGTAACACGCTGGAGAATATTGTCTTATGGTTGCGGACATGCAACTGAACGTTAATCATGGAGGATCCAATGCAGCGATAAGTGCACCACATCATATGAATTGTCCTTTATCTCTCATTAGGCTCAATGCACACGACGGGTATTACGTGCGGTTTTGCCACGTGGATTTGCGTGCGGCAAATCCGCAGCGTAATACAGTACCAGCATAGTCAATGAGATTCCAGGAAATCTCGCGTAAATGCTGCAGTATTTTTCAGGACAGAAATTGACCTGCGGTGCATTTTTTAGAATATGAAGCATGTCAATTTATATTGTGTTTCCGCTTGCGAATTCTATCTGCCTAGTGCAGAGGAAAAAAAAAAAAACGCACCAAAACCCGCAGCATCAAAACACTCATCAAAACGTAAAAACCACATCGAAAAACAGATCGACAAAATGCATAAAAAAAATAAATGCGTTTTTTACCTGCAAATTTCCTGTGTATTGCTGCGGTTTTGGTGCGTATTTTCTGCAGCAAAATAAGCAACGTGTGTATGTAGCCTTAACCTACACTTAAAAAGGACTCAGACTACTGAAATACCTACACACACAGCGACTAGTCTCACATTATGAACTGGAGTATGATTTAATAATTGGAGGTGAAGTAGTCGATATCCAGGCACAATATTTCTACACACATCAGCCACAGCATGCAATGCCGAAACATAGCAATAACAGAAGGCATTGATTTGTGAAGTTATGATCGGAAATGGTTAGTAAAGAAGAGAAATGGTGACAAGGAGTGCAGATGAAAGAGAAGGGAAAAAAAAAAAAGACACTCGAAGTCTTGAAGCAAAACTCCACCTTAAAAAGGCAACAGCAGGCAAAGTATTACAAGATAAAAAAGCCCGGTTCTGGCTTTCAAAGGCTCCGCAGGCAGTTTCCCCGGCAAACTCCTCATCTCAAGGGCGAGCAGGGAGTGGATGTGAGAGTCTGACAATGCAGAGTTGGCTTCCATGAGTCAGCTTGTAAAATAGGAAATGCCTGGAGTCCTGTTCTTATCCGCTGCAGAGCATGCTATCCCATCCCAGCGCAAGTATCTACAGCCAAGGGACAGGAGCTGCAGTAGAGCGAGACGTGGCACACAACACTAACAAGCAGGTAGATTTTGCTCACCCTGAAAATGAAAGGTTTTCTGATCAACGGTTATAGTAAAGGTGCTGTCGTCCTCATCGTCAATCCCAATCACGGCACCCTGTGGAAAAAAGAGCAGATTGCTGAGCAGAGTAGCAGTGACATCAGCAGCACATACAGTATTACTACAGCACTGCAGTACAGCAGTATAACACCACAATGACTAAATCTAAGAGGGCAGCAACATGGCACAGGACCACCGTACTGGCATAGCTCTACTGAATTGGAGAAAGAGCATGGAAAGCTGCAAAGTGCAAGTTAAATGGCTACAATGAGACCTTACAAAATGTTCATAGCAGGCGTTAAACTTCTGGTTTCCCAAAGATGCCAGTAAATACAAGTCCGAGTCATCCTCTTCTGTTTAAGGGAACATGTTAGGTTTGTGGCCACTAAACCACCAACCAGCATGTTATACAGACGGGGTTTAGCGTTCCAAACCTGCCCAAGTAGTTTTGGCATTAGGTAGTAATAGAACTTGTAAATTACCCGGAAAGAGTAGGAGAGACGAGTCCAACGGCATCGGGCGCACGCGCATATGAAGCAGAGGACACTACACCTCACGGACTCTTCGCTTTTATATTTTACTATATCTATTAACTGGGTTTTCAGAAAATAATAAATCATATCCATAGGATAGGTGATCATTTTCTGATTGTTGGGACCACCACCAATCGTAAGAACAGGGGTCCCGAAACCCCAGATTTCGGGCATTGAATAGAACGGCGGTTCAGCATGCCCACTACTGCTACATTTTAAGTCTATGAGAATGACGGCAGTTTCCATCATTCTCATAGACAGTGAATGGAGCGGCGGGCACATGCTCGACCACCACCCCATACTACATCCTCCTCACTGCAGGGAATGCGGGAGGAAGGATCTGGGGATTAGGGACCAACATTCTCGATTTAGCGGGGCCTTCAGCGAGCAGAAGATGATCACCTTTCCTGTGGACATGTGACAAATCCCTTTCATTTTTTCTTTACTATGGGGGCACAGGATAGCAGGGAACACGTGTTCTCTGCGGTCCCCATACATAGATCACTAAGTAGTGATCTATTCAAAACAGTCCATTAGATCACTGTTAAACCAGGATCACACATGCAGTTTTAGGTGCAGTATGTGGCTCAGTTTTTTTTTTAAGCCAAAGGTGGATACAAAAAGAAGGAACGGTATAAAGAAAAGACTGATGTAACTCCTTTATTTGTGTCTATTCCTGTGTTTAACTTAAAAAAAAACAAAAACAGATTGTGTCTTCTCTGCACACGACGGAGCCCCCTCTGCACCGACAATCCCTGTAACATCACAGGGTTCCCTAGCATCTGTCCAAATACAGCAGAGGTGGACTCTATGTGGAAACATAGCGCTCAATATGTACTTCGTGAAAGGGAACAGATTATATGTGTGACTGCCCGATCTTGCCGATGGCATTGTATGTAGAAGCAATGTGACATCAAAGAGAGCAAGTAAATGAACCTGCCTCTGGCACAGGGACCGTGCCATTAGCCCAGTAATTTAAGTGGGGTGGGAAGGAAGGGGTATAAATGGCATTTTTTTACCCTGTAAGCAAAGTACGGCACCATTGTAAAGATGCAGTCACTTTTGCCACTGGGATTGTGCACAGCTGCATTAGTTGTGCACAAAGTGGGACACTCCGTTTACTCAAGGACTCCGGGCTCAGTAACCAAGTAACACAGAAAATGCAAAGAGACAGAACTCCAGAGTTAGGCCTCATGCACACGACCGTAAAAACTCCCGTTATTACGGGTCGTAATTACGACCCGTAATAACGGGCTCATAGACTTCTATTGGCGACGGGTGCCTTCCCGTTTTCTCACGGGAAGGTGCCCGTGCCGTTGAAAAAGATAGAACATGTCCTATTTCAGGCCGTAATAACGGCACGGACAGTCCATAGAAGTCTATGGAGCTAAAAGACGTTCATACTTACCGACAACTTCCTGCTTCCTCCAGTCCGGTCTCCTGCCCGTTGCCTTGGTGACGCGTCCCTCTCGACATCCGGCCCGACGTCCTGGATGACGTTTCAGGCCATGTGACCGCTGCAGCCAATCACAGGTCAATCACAGGCTGCAGCGGTCACATGGACTGCCGCGTCATCCAGGGATGTCGGGCTGGATGTGAAGAGAGGGACGCGTCACCAAGACAACGGCCGGGTAAGTATGAATTTCTTTAACTTTTATTACAGAAAAGGCTGTCCCTTCTCTCTATCCTGCACTGATAGAGAGAAGGGGCTGCCGATTAGTGCAGTGCTATTTTGCCGCCAAAAACATGCTCGTAAATACGGGTGGAATACGTGTGACACCGGACCCATATTTACGGGCACGGGTTCGTAAATACTGGTGCAAAACGGGTGGAATACGTGTGACACCGAACCCGTATTTACGCCAGTATTTACGGGTGGGAAAAAATACGGTCGTGTGCATGAGGCCTTACTTCACTGGAAAAATGTGGACTCTAAGCCTTTTCTCAGGACCTGTGTGTGAATAAAGTGTAGCTAAACGTTTGACAAACTTCTGACATGTCATAGTGACATGTCAGAAGTTTGAATTGGTGGGGGTCCGAGCACTGAGACCCCCACCAATCGCTAGAACAAAGCTGCTGAAGTACTCGTGTGAGCGCTCATCTGCTTTGTGTCTGTTCGGCTATTTCCGGAAATAAATGTATTGGTGTACGGACTCAATACAAAGTCTATGAGCCCGTACTCCGATACATCGGCTTTCCGGAAAAAGCCGAACAGACATGCAGGTTCAGCTGCTTCATTCTAGCGATTGGTGGGGGTCTCAGTGCTCTGACCCCCACCAATCCAAACTTCTGACAGGTCACTATAACATGTCAGAAGTTTGTCAAACGTTTAGCTACACTTTAAGAAAGTTCCCTTGTGGTCAGCCTGAAATGTTGCCTATAAAAAACAAATCTCACAAATCCGTGAACACTCAGAAATCTACAGTGAAACAATGGAACAGTGCAAAAAGCTTCTTAGTAATCATATTACTATGCTGTAGAGTAGCTTCGACAGCAGGACATTCATCTTCAGGACTAACAAAGTCCTCGTTTTCAAAGGACTAATCTAAAGGATAATCTGACAAGCAGATTCTGTGGGATGAAACAGAGTAGTCTTTCCAGACGTACATGCTAAACAAACGTAAGCAACCCCTTACCCAACTTTTTATGCCGTTTAAAACCATAAAATATACAACTGAAAAACAAACAGAAACAGGACCACCAGCACAGCTTTCCTGATAAACTTCGCTGTAAACTGGTTCTAACAGAGAACCTGCACTAAGACAACATTAAAGTGTATCTAAAACTCTATCCACTGGAGGTTGTGTGTATATCAGGGCTACATGGTCTTATTAATGTAACATAGAATCATGTCTTAACCCTACCAAACAAGTAAAACAGGAATAAAATAATAACATATCTATTGGAGAAGCCAAACGTCTAAGATGGAAGTGCTGCCAACTACATACCGCTCAAGAGAAGTGTTATTTTAGCACAAGATACCGCTTCACCCCATTTAAGAGTTGCCAGGTATAAAGAGTAATGGACACTGAACACAAATAACATTATTTCATATCGAAGTGAATTTGTCCGAACTCAAAAACCTATTCTAACAAAGGGCACTGCATATACAGCAATTAAAGCTCTGCTCCAATATTTGATGACCCAAAAGGCCATTCATCCTGGTTATAGTAATTGTGGGTCCTCAAAAACAGCTGATGCCACAGTTTTCTATAGGTCAAAACTATCGGGTATATATTGGGGACCCAACCGACAAATTGGAAAAACCTCAAATCTCTCAAGTGTCAGAGACATTATAAGAGACTTGTGCAGGCACCAGACAGACTGCGTTTCTGAACACTGGAGCATGACCCGGTCTTCTTGCACAGAGTTATGTATAGCGTCTGCTTAACAAGGAACTATAAAAAACATCCGGGTCTGATGCATCCTGGAAAGCCATGTCTATACCGTCACACGAAAGAAAGCAACAACTCCACATTGCTGCTTGATTCTGGACATATGTGTGGATAGACCTGCACAGAGCCAATACATGGGGGACCAGGTTGTATACTTTGGTAGCAACAACAAGTGACGCCAAACTCCTTTAAGTATTGATACAATTTGAAATCTATTTCAACCAGAATAATTGGTAATTAAATATATTGCATATGGCATTTACCCGCTTACTTAAATGGGCACTGTCATCTCGACAAACTTTGCATAAATGACTAGAACAGGCGATTTTAAGACACTATGTAATATAACTTATCAGAGCAACAAGCCTCTGTTACGCTGACTTTCACTCTGAAAATTCAGCTATATCCATCTCAAGTCTGACTGCAGCTCACATGTATCAGATTACACATGTCTATAGAAGCTCATGGAGAGGGGACTAGGAAGAGTGAGCCGGAAGTGCAGGAGATAAGAACAGAACGACAGGCAAAGGAACTTTCTATCACAACCAAAGAACTTTATTCACATCAGTACTTCTCTATATATGTCCTGCATGATCCGGAGGCTTTTTCTGAGTGAGAAGCACCAGTAATTGGCTGGACCCATTGCTTAAAGGCTATGTACACCTTTGAGGGTTTTAGTTTTTTTAAATAAATAGGTTCGTATTTTTTATTAAAAATGCATTTTACTTTTTTTTAAAGATACAGCTGTTCTGTATACTCTATTGTTCGCTATTCACTGAATCCGTCAGTACCGCAAACCTGATGGGTTCAGTGCGAGAGAGTCCTGCATGTCTCGGACTATGAACTTAGATGTGATCGATTACAGGTGGATCCTGCATGTCCCACTGACACTGAACCTGTCAGGTCTGCGGGACTGACGGATTCAGTGAATAGTGAACGATAAAGCTGTTCTGTATAGAAAGTACAGAACAGCTTTTTCGCCAAAAGTAAAACGATATTAATAAAAGCTAATTAAGAAGTTACACAAAACACACTAACTGATCTGTTTATTAAAAAAAACAAAAAAAACACAACCCTCAAATGTGTCCATAACCAATAACCCCATTTTGTATGTACCATAGTGGTAAAGTTTTGTTATTGCAACAGCTGCAAACTAAGACCCTGCAGTTCCTGACTATAGTCATTAATCACATATGGTATGTCCTTGGGGACAGTCCATATCACATATGCCCCATAAATTATCAGCTATAGAGGAAGTGCTGATCAGGATAGCGGAAGACGGTTTAGATTTCCCTGGCCATTATGGAAACAATATAGCACTAAAAATCCTGCCTAACAATACTAGTTCAGAGGAGACCTGTGTCAGAGAAAACATTTTGAAATCTACACGATATATGACAGTACTTACTCTGAGTCGGACGCACCCACGCCGTGACCCCCTCATCATTTTATCTTTTGACTGAAAAAGAAATGGAACGAGAATTTCTATTATTTATTGAGAATACATTGCTTCTACCTTATAACAGAATCCATTAGGTATACTTGTGCTATTTCGCCACCGTCCCTCCTGAACTAAGCGTACATAAAATATTTAAAGCATCATCTGCTTAGGAAAAACAAATAAATAAATCTAAATCCACATATTGGAGAGAAAAAAAACCAAACAGAACTCAAGTGTGACAAGCCCATTTTTAAGTCAGAAATACGATCACAGTGGTTGTCACTTTATTTACCATCCACCAGCTAAGAAGTTTAGACCGAGTCCTCACGAGACAGAAATTATGCAGATTTTCCACGTGACAAATCCGCAGCGCATTACAGTCTTTAACAAATCTCGTCCACAAGCTGCGGATGTTTTAATCTGCAGCATGCTCATTCTGTTGCGGATGTTCACCCCTTTCAATGCAGAAGGGGTAAAATCTGCACGCAAACCGTGCAGATCTTGCTGTGGAAAATTTTGAGACCAATACGCTACGTCATCATGCATCATGGTCCTGAGAATTGTAGTCAAACTACTTTTCAAAAATTGCCCTAAAAACATAAAACAACTGGACACTTTATTTTACTTTACTTTGTAAATAGTCTCGGTAAAAATGATCAAAACGTTCCTTGTATACAGCTCTTATGCAGACCTATGTGTCTCCAGGGGTACAGCCTACGTTTAGACTAAATAGGCTATGCTTACATGTCACAGATTTACCATAGGCAAATCCGAAGTGAATTTTTCAGAGACACCTGAAGTTAATATTTCCATTTCTGACGCGGATTGGCGCTGTTGTAATTCAATGAAGATAACCCGCCGGTTTTCATCGCAGAATCCGCATTAATAATAAAGACACTGCAAATTTTCTATTCTGTGGCGGGTTCATTATTCCACATGTGTATTTTCTTGAGTGCGCATTTAATACACCATTCACATGCATTGCCGGCAGACTGAGCGGATCTTGTGAAGATGTAGGTGCGGAATCTGCTCCTAATTCCTGACACAATCCTGAGGGCAGCTGTACAAAGACGGCAGGCAGACCTGGGGCCTTTGTTAGGCCCCCAGATTACCATAACAACCGTGGTTACCGGCCCATCGTATCACGGTGGGGGCGCAATGGCTTGTTTGAGGGTGCGCCCCCCTGATTCTAACACTTTAAATGCCGCGGTCGCGATTGACCATGGTATTTTAGGTGTTAAAACGGGCAGAATCAAACGGATCTTTGATTCGACCCGTTGCAGTGAGATATCGGCTGCGTAACACAGCCGTCACCCGCTGTGTATGGAGCGAGCTCAGCCCATGAGCTCGCTCCATACTTCTCCTTAACCCTTATCACGTACAGTTACGTGATATTGTGTTAAGGGGTTAAGAAATCTTTAACACCAATTTCCTTCCTATACATTTTTAATCTATAAAAGGGGATATGAGAATGGGACTTTCCCCAGAATAAGGATCCATTCAGACCTCTAAACCACTTTTAAAAATGTGTCCACCCATTTATCTAGACTTTTTCTTTTCTCAATATATTATCATCATCCCCCTTAAATTTTAATTCTAGTGAGCCCCATTAGGATATCTCCCTCACAGTAACATACAGCAGGAAACAAAACCTTAAATATACGTCTCCCTAATAAAGATCCCACTACAGGTACACTCGTATGAAGCGTCCTTGTCCATCTTACCATATTTTAACCTTTTTTTTGTATTTTTTATTATCCCATCCGCAAACGAAACAAAAAAGCTAAAACATATCCATCTCTCTCTCCTCCCCTCATGAATACATCCAACCTCTTATTGCAACCAACAACTCCTCCAACTCTACCTTCCTACTGATTGCTAGGTAGATTTTTTCTTATTGTAGCATCTTCCTCACATATTTGCTCCAGCAATTTCCCATAAGTCGATCCTGCTTGATGCATTTAAACATAATGGTCCTACACGTCCAATATAGCAGTTTCACTAAGACTTCTTTCTTAATATCCCTTGTACCCTTAAAGAGGCTCTGTCACCAGATTATAAGTTCCCCATCTCCTACATAACGTGATCGGCGCTGTAATGTAGAGAACAGGGTTTTTTTAATTTTAAAAACGATAATTTTTGACAAAGTTATGAACAATTTTAGATTTATGCTAATGAGTTTCTTAGTAGACAACTGGGCGTGCTTTTACTTTTTACCAACTGGGTGTTGTACAGAGGAGTGTACGACGCTGACCAGTGACCAATCAGCATCATACACTTCTCATTGTTCCAGCCCAGCTTCTAACGTTTTGCAGTATATCGTCTTTTTTACAGGCTTCTGCTAAGCAGAGGCTGAGTGAAGGCAGCCCTGGGGGCCTACTTTAGGACCCTTGGCTGCCATAACAACCGTTGTCACCCCCCGATGACAGGGTGATGAGCTGTCGGAAGGGGCCACCCCACTCTTTTCAACACCTCAGATGCTGCGGTCGCGATGGACCTCAGCATTTTAGGCGTTAAACAGCCAGGGACAGCACGATCACTGCTCCCGGCTGTTAGTCCCGGGTGTCCGCTGTAAAATACAGCCGACATTCGCAGCATGTGTGAGCGCGCTCCAGACATCACCCCCTGCACCCGGACATAATAGCATGTCTGGGTGTGCTAAAGGGTTAAGGACATCCTCTCAGAATCTCTATTTGGGGACATGATCACAACATATGGATCAGGTCTGCCTCTTCTCCTGCACACTTAGGACAGTTTGCTTTTCGATCTCGCTCAAAAATTATCGTTTTTCAAAATAAAAACCACTGCGGTTACCTACATTACAGCGCCGATCAGACTATGTAGGAGATAGAGCACTTATAAGCTGGTGACAGAGCCTCGTTAAAGATTTTAGCCAACCTATATGGTGAATAATGCGCCCTATTAACAATGAAGAGTTGTGTGACACTAAGCGGAGGTCCAGGAGATAGTTTAGGAATATTTCCAAGTGTTCTCTTCCATTGGAGCTCTCCTATCTCCCTCATATCTTGTATTCATCTCACCTGAGCAGAGATTAGAATAGTTCGACCCATTACTTTATATATCTTTGAGAGTCTCGCTTTCCTACCACATTCCTCTATTCCCAACATCAAGGTTACAAATGGGTTCTCCTCCAGCTCCTCCGTCATTTCCCTCTATTTATAACCAAGTGCACGTCTGAGCTGTAAGAACCATAATCTATCTTTCTTCGAGTCCATATTCCCTAGTTAGCTCATGGACCAGTTTTAGTCCTTCTCGAAGGATCGGTCCTAATTTATATATCCCCTTCAGCTTCCAAAATGTATACCTCATTAGTAAAATAATCATCTCCCATATTTGTATTCCCCCATATAGGCGTACCACCATAGTAACCATCCGCTCCCAGTCTCTTAGCTACTACTTCCCATACCATAGTGTACATATACAAAGAAGGAAACTCAATCCTGTATCTTCTCCCCATTCCAGAATCTCAAACATGTTATAATTCTGCCAGAATGGGAATCTATATCCTAGGGCCCTAACCCAAACATTAGCATTTTTTGTATTAATAATCTTATTAAATTGCGCAGACAAAAAATAGTCTCTCGTTGCTGGAATTGCCAAACCACCACCATCAACCGGTTTCCTCAGCTGTTCAAGTTTTATTCTAGGACGTTTCCCCCTCAGAACAAATTAGCAAAAGTTATGAATATCGCTTCTGCCAACAAAAAATGTTTGGTAATAAGATCATTTTAAATCAGCGCCACCCTTGCAGCCAACCCCATATCCAGTTTTTTCCATATCGGAACCTTCTCTCCTATGCATTTCAAGAGTGGGGCTACGTTTAACTTTTCATACTCCTTTATATCAATAGAGACATTAAACCCCAGATATTTGGAGTCATCTTTTTTTTTTGCTATTCTTTTTAACTGCCCTCCTGGAGTATGTTCCTTTTCATCAAATCGGTAAGATAGAAGATTTTCCCCAGTTAATACCCACACCTGACATTCTATAGTATTCATCAAATAGGTTAAAGATAATCCCAATAGAATCATGTGTACCCAAAAACAATAAAATATTTTCTTATATAACTTGCCAATGGCTCAATTACTAGGTCAAAGAGCAAAGGGGATAGGGGACAGCCCTGTCTAGTTCCTCTATCAAGCCAGAAGGGGTTTTAAAAGGTAAGAAAGGTATAAAGAAAAGACTGATGCATCTCTTTTAATTTGTGTCCAATCCTGTGTTTGGATCAAACATCTGCACAAACAACTACACCAAAAACTGCATCAAACCTGTGTGTGATCCTGGCCTTAAAGGGGTTGTACATGGACAACTGATAACCTATCCACAGAAAAGGTCATCAGTATATGATCGGTAGGGTAACGACACCTGAAACCCCATACCGATAAGCTGCTTCGGCTGCCTCTCAGCACCAAATGTTTGAACGGTATGTAGTAGTTGGACCCGGAAGCAGGTGGCTCTGACCACTACGTAGCGGCCGTTTTGCAGGACTGCAGCTTTGCTCCTATTCACCTGAACAGCAGAGCTGCAGTACTGCATCTCGACCGCTACTCCATGACCGGAGCAAACTGCTTCCAGTATGGACGTCCGGTGCCCAGAGTCAGCCGAAGCAGCTGATCGGTGCGGGGTACGGGTGTTGGACCCCCACCGATCATATTCTGTGGATAGGTCATCTGTTGTCCAGTCGTGGCTCAAAAAGGTGTTTATTTTGCCTTGGCGCAAGCAAACTACCAAATACACTTTAAAATCCATAGTTATATATTGCAGGTATGGAATGTATTCAAAGTTATTCATTTCTTTTTCTTTTTTATGGACTGCAGGTCTCCGCGACATGCTTACAAGCAGAAAATAAAATTATATTGCTGCACATCTAAAGCACTTTAAATACGTAGGATATATGGGACCAAAAATGTGAACTGATCCTACACAACATGTGACAGGACGCACTACTAGGCTTTTAACAACCACCACAATACATAGAATAAATTGACGATATAAATATGCTATTCTGTCTCCATACATTATCTTAACAAATCCGTGCACTAATATGGAAGGATACATAGGACAGAAGAGCGATAGGACAGTAAAAGCTATTCTGGATTTTCCCCCCGTTATCTTTCACACGAGCTCCAGCGCAGTCGCAGCCGCCCATGTCTGCACTGACTATGGGTAATTTCACACAAGAGATGAAACCTCAGACGCTCAGTCACGAAAGCATTGATGCATAATAATACAGGACTAACATTTATACAATCTGCAATTGCTCGTTCCAGGCAATGTTCATTACTACGCATCAGTGCCCTCCTGATTAAATGGCAAGCTTAAAAGCCAGCGCTGTAATTGTTCATGTGCGGTTACCCAGAATGGCTTGTCAACCCCGAGTCACAGGGTCTTGCCCAACAATGTCACAACACGATTGACATATGGAATACATATTTGTTGATATAAAGCTCAGTGAACCGCAGCCAAACGCTTCTACATGAAGTCTGGTCTTGGTCAAACAAGGTAGTGCCCATTCTAGGCTGGCATTTGTCAACAAAGCTTCTCCACTATTGTTCCCTACAGTCTGAGCATGTGATCACGGGATGGGGGGTGAAACAGCCACAAACAAAAAAAAAAAAACATTGTATGTTGTGCGTCTTATATTTCACTAATGGCAAATAGTGGAAAAACACAAGCACAAAAAAAATGCAGCATCCCCCTCCCCCCCAAAAAAAAAGGATGGCTTTCTTCTACTACTGGGGCTTCTGATCTTGCATAAGAAAAAGAACACTAATAATAACAATAATAAAGGGGTGTAAAATTATTTATAAATAAATGGAAAAACATTACTAATAAAGTGGAAAAAAAACCTACATGTTGCTGCCAATCTAAACCAATACTAAACAAAATGACTGTAGCCAAGAAGGGATCCCATTGAATACTTCACACTAATAAAAATGGAAGTTAATCATTGTCAAACCCTAAATGACCGTACTTTTAGGCACAATCTCTTTTTGAAAAAGTGACCGAGTATAAACACCCACTTTTCTACCAGGAACAGGGACTGGGCATGTTCTCAACTCCCTATTTCAGTGAGCAAGACAGTGTTGCAGTTCCAAGTACAGTGAGTAGTCGGTTGCATTAAAAAAGGACCGGTCACCTGCCCAAAAAACTGCAGTTGACATCTCCGTTAGGATATGTTCACATAGAGTTTTTTGCAGGCGGAATTTCTGCCTTAAAATTCCGTTTGGAAGTTTGAGGCAGATTTTCCTCTCCCTGCACGCCGATTTTCGCCTGCGGCCATTGAGCGCCTCGGGCATAAAACGCTGCGAAATACACTTTCTCTGTCTCCCATTGAAGTCAATGGGAGGTCAGAGGCGTAAACGCCCAAAGATAGGGCATGTCCCTCCTTTCTCCCATGAGGCGGTTTTACCGCTCGCGGGAGAAAACCGCCCCCGCCACCCATTGAAATCAATAGGAGGCATTTAGGGTCGTTTTTGACGAGTTTTGCGGCGCGGTTTCTGTGTCCAAAAAACTCTGTGTGAACATAGCCTTAGATTGCAGGCGCCTCACAGATTCTGAAGCTTTTTATTTTTTTCTTCCAGCCCCCACCGTTCCTGAGCTATTGGGGCAGTTAGTTCTGGTGTCCGATATGCAAATGAGGCCTTTAACTGTCAAGTGGGCAGTTACCGCTTATCAAGTGACAGGCATTACCCACCCACTTGACAGTCCGAGGCCTTATTTGCATATCAGACACCAAAACTAAGGGCACCAATATCTCAGCAACGGTGGGGGCTAGAAAAAAAAAAGTCAAACCTGTGAGGCGCCTGTAATCTAACTGAGAAGTCAACTGCAGTTTTTTGGGCAGGTGGCAGGTCCTCTAAGCGCTGCGCTCACTTCATTCTAAGGATCGTGGGGGGGGGGGTCTCAGTAGCTGGATGCCCATTGATTAGTAAGTGATGGCAAATCCTAGAGATATATATACCATCACTTACTATAGTGGAAAACCCCCTTTAATTGTTGGCTGAAGACGAATCATATGGCCAAGTTGATTTCTCAAACATTTGTGCATTATTAAAAAATCTGTTATTTTACTAAAGTCTGAAAAATATTTTGCAAATGCAAAAAATAAATCCATTTCCCTTCCAAGGACACCAGCCAGAAAACAGCATGTGACGGAGACACATGACAGGATACACAACACTTAGCGGAAAGGATTTCTGGAGTGGATTCCGCAGCACAGACGTTAATAATGTACGAGTAGTTATCAGTTGTCGACACTCCTACACAACTCACCAGCTGCAGACCACATAGATGCAGCCCCTAGATTTTATTTCCATCGGTGGTCTGCAACCTGCAAGCTCTCCCGTTAAAATACTGCGCCCAGACCGGCTGTCAGGGACAGCTGAGAGTTGTAGTTCCACAAGAGCTCGTATTACGCTGCGAAATACACTTGATATACGCCTGCAAACAACTTCCCATTTATTTCAATGAGAGATACACGGTGTAG